>NW_019385878.1:0-29321 GCF_000671375.1 Centruroides sculpturatus | reverse complement strand
AATTCTCACCTGCCAATAATTTTTAAATTCTGGAATTATTGCTTTTTTTTTTTTTTGGTTTTATGCAGAATATTTATGCAGAATATTATGCACAAATAAATGGCATAAAAGGAATACAGTTGTCCCTCGATAGTCCGACATTTTTTAATCCGACATGCTCAGTAGTCCAACGCACCTCCCGTCAAGGTACCCGTCCCCGTTAAGCCCTGGTCACACTATGCGATTTCCAGCCACGCAGGCGACTGCAACTGCAACGGCTGTTCCCGTTAACTAGTAATCCCTCCTCGAAAACCGTCGCGACTGCAATCGCAACTAGAAACAAAAAGTTTGTTCTACTCGCAACGATTGCAAACCGCATCCAATCAACAAACGCCTTTATGCCACGTCATACAGTGACAACATTGAAAATAGTTCATTATCATGGCGGATAGTCAGAGGATTAATACTTTTACAGAATCGAGATTGATCGAGCTTATTCAGGCTCACAATACCTGTGGGATTTTAATTCTTCGTTTTATCAAAGATTTTATCTTTTCGTGTATTTTCGCCAGCTCTATTAAAATAATCGCCTTTTTTCTTTTATTCATTTCAGAAAAGGAACTGATTGCTATTTTAATAAGAAAAGTGGCTAAAATTCCGTAAATACTCTGAAGTAGAACGTAAAATATCGGCAAACTCACGAAAGTAGTCAAAAACAAGCTACTGTAATTTTATTGGTTTATTATAGGGTCACGTGTTTCCGAGTTGCAACGTCAACAAACAATGTGTGACCACGAGAAAACGCGCGCGACTCGCGCTTGTTGCAGTTGCAGTCGCCTGCGCGGCTAGAAATCGCATAGTGTGACCAGGGCTTAACACAGAAGCTTAATGCAACATTTGTTTGGGTAACTATGCCTTGACTTTAGTCTGGCATAGCACTTGGAATCAGTATTAGCTGAGCATGACATTTGCAAAATAAAAATAAAAAATAATAACAATAATATTGTAATAATAATTTTTTTGCTACTTTGCATAAATGTCATAAAATAAAATATTATAATAATAATACAAAATTAAAATTGAGCAGTAATTAATATTAATTTATAATATTACGAATTAATTAATATTAATTTACAAACAAGTGCACTTTCAATTTGGAAACTAACTTGGAGACTGTACCTTTGTGTTTGTGTTCATTTGTAATTCAGTGTGCTTTCTTTTTCATTTTTCAAACCATGTTACATATATACTTGTGAGCACTATGTTATATGACATTATCACTTGTTTTATGTAAACATATCGCCAGCAGCCATTCTCTTTCTAAAAATAGATATTATGTCTAGTAAGATAATCCTCTATGCTTTCTTCTCTTCCGGGGCTCCTGTTTGACCTGTGGCAAAATGACCCTACTCTGTTCTTCTGATTGGCAATCACAACAGTAAAGTGAGGAAAAAATATATTAGTCTGAAATATTTGTAGGGGTGTAGAACTGAGATAGTCATTTAACTGAGAGTTGTTCAAATGAGAGATTTTAGACATTATCTCCCATATGCTTCAGTCAAAACAAGTGAAAAAGCCTCATAACTGAAACAGTTGCTTGAATGACAGGTCACTGTATCATAAATCAAATGAAGAGAGAGCAGAAGAAACTGAGTGGAATTCCATAGACTAGATAGTGAAAGTTAAAAGAATCTGAATATAGAGATCAGTTCATAGAGAGAGTGGACAGACACCTTGGAGAAATTGAAGATGATTCCAGTAGAGAGACATGGAACAGCATAGTAAATGAAATAAGAAATGTCAGATGAGATCTTTAGTAGAACAACTGTAAACCTAAATCTGACAAAGACTCTTGGTAGTGGAATGATGAAATCCTGAGGCTCAATAGAGAAAAGAAGGCTAAAAGGACAGGAGATGAGCAGGGCTGGCTCTAGGCGGGTACAATGCATGACCATCACGTAGGTGCTGAGGCACAAAAATTTTAAAAGGCAGCAAAATTTGCCTGATTTTTCCTTCATTCTAGTTTTATAAGACTAACTTCTGAAATATGCTTTTTTTGTTTTTACATTTTTCAATATGTCTATTTTGTTTGTGCAAAATAAAAATAATTTTTGATGATACAATAGCCACAATTATTTTTTTCTAAAATGTGTAATTTTCATTAGGCTTAAAATTGAAAAAAATTCAATGTGAAGTGACACAGATTGGAGGAAAATTTCAACATGGGCTAGGTGAAGTATAGACACCAAATCTGCAATCCACCTATCCAATACACTGAGGTCGTTTGATAACACCCAACAACTATAATCCAAGATAAAGGAAAATAATTGAAATTTTTGATTATTTAGGAATCTCACAAGAACTCTGCACATGAAGCATTAATTATGGAACATTTCAATCATTAATTCATTCTGTAAGTACTGAATTTCTTTTTTAATAATATTAAAAAAATCAAAAGTAACATAAAATAATTTTATATATTTTCTTAGCTAAAAATGGAAAAAAGGAAACTTACTGGATGGGAATACAAACAAAAGCAACAGTAAAAAGAGGAGCAAATAAAGAAAAATCAAATGTTGTTAGAAAATTATTTATTCAAAGCTAATTGTCAAGAAATGACCAACGAAAATCAAATAGATGTTAAAACAGTAAATTGGAATCTGAATTGTCAATTGAAACCATTGATTTTATTGCACTGGCATCTGAAAGTGTTGTCCAATTAAATGATTCGATCTCTCTTGTTGAAATTAGTCCAACAATTGAACCAGTAACTGAATTAGTTGCACCAGAAAATTGTTTTGATGTTGTTGATTGGCCAGAAACTTATGACCAAAGTTTTATTCAACAAATAAAGGGACCCTTCAGTTTTAATAATAATCTGAATCAATATCCTAAAAACTCTGAAAATTTATGTTTTTCTCATCACCAACTGAAAACAAAATTTGATAGTTTTTATCAAAAAAATCAAAAATTGTGATGGATTCACCTGTAATTTTTGTAATTGCATCATTAAATTCTTTTGCAACATCTTGTAGTGCTTCATAAATTTTAGATAATTCAAATCTTAAAGTCTTAATGGCAATAATATAACTTTCCAGCATGTGTCACTTAATGATTTGACTGAAAATGATGGACACTTAGAGTGTAAGCTTCCCCATCTTTTTGTAGAAGCTGAAAAATATTTGAAAACCTGTTTAATACTGTTGAAAAATAGTGCAATTTGGGATGTACAGGTACTGTGTACTGAATCAACCACCACTAAATTCAAAGTGTGATTGAGGCCTGGAATGTATGGCACATTGCTTGTGGATTTTTTTTTCAAAATATGTGTGTGAATGCCATTTTGAATACCTTTCATGTTGGCACCATTATCATAACTCCTGATGTTCTCTACTGATAAATTATATTTTTCCAATGAATCAATGATGGCATGTGTCAATTTAATTCCTGTTGAATCTTCAATTAAATGAAATCCAAGAAAACTTTCATTAATTTGATTATTATTGGGATCCCCTTCAACATATCAAACCATAATTGACATTTGATCATTGACTGTACAATAGACAATTGTGTCTATTGTACAGTCAATGATCAATATATAATAATTAGAAATCTTGCACTTTTATCAAAATTTTACTTTTGATGCTTTGTCTGATCAGTTCCAAAATTTCATTTTGAATGGTTTTTCCTAAATAGTGAACAGAATTCAGTTTTTCTTTAGCTCTCATTAAATGTTTTTCCATAAATGGATCAAATTCAGCTAAAAATTCCTGTTATTTTCTTCATAAACTTTCTCTGATGAATCTCTAAATGAGATATTTTGTTGTGCCATCATCATCGTCAATGCAATCAATCTTCTTAAAACCTTATCCCAATGTTCCACTTCCTTTTCCAAACTTTTATTCATCAAAGTGTCCACTGATATTCCTTTTTGCAATCGATTTTTCAGTTCCTTCCACTTGCTAAAACTATCAAAATGTTCAACACTTTGCTCATGTCTTTTTAAAATTTGAGAAATGTGTCACCAATCGTTGATACTGTTTCAAGCCAACATGACTGTAATTGAACCAAATATTTTACAGCAATAACAAAAGGCCTTATCAGCCTTTTTCAAATAAACCAAACACAATCTTTGAATGTGTTCACCATTTTCCATGATTCGGTGAAAATAGTGATGATGGAACATTTTGCTTTTAATATATACTGTATAATGCACTATAACACAAAAAAAAAAGGCTTTGTTTTAAAGGTCAGGAATGGATTAATCCATATTAGAGTAGAATCTCATTTTAATGAATCACAGAGCAATGGATTTTTCAGAATAACAGATTTTTCCTCCAGGTCCTGCCAAATCAATGTAACTTTACCTCTTTTTAGAGGATCTGTAACTCTGAATAATGGATTTTTTCTAGCTCCATGTTTGGTAAACATATTTTTTCAACCTTTGATTAAGAATTGGATGTTTCTGGATACCGAATTCAAAAAAATACATTGCATGCTGTGCAAACTAAGTGCATAATTGTCACATGACAGCCATGCATTAAAGCCCTCCTGTAGTGCATTGATTAGTGAAGGGGAACTACTTCTAGCTTAACAATTCTGGATATGCAAGGGTGTGAAACAAAGTTATGCTGCGCCTTTGTTGCAGACACATGTTTGGGAATATTGCACCTTGAAATCATGCTCCTATAATAGTAGCATTTCATACTGATAATGCCACCAAAAGGAGCCCAGAAATGTCATGTCATCAAAGCAAACCAAGATGGACAAGTATTTTAACATATCATGACGTGCTAATGATCATATGTACTTTGTCACTTTTTGGCATATAATGCATACAGTTTCTGTTAGCTTTGTTACAACATACTGTATGAGCTTGTAATATACATGTTTATATAAAATAAAAGATAAAAATCTCTGATCCTTTCAAAACCTTTGTGTTTCCAGTAAGGTACAATGTTTACTTGAGTGAACAAACATTTTTGAAACTCCAATGGGTTCTATTTCAGGTTCAATGGTGTTCCAACTTTGAAATGCCAAGAATTCAAATATTTAAATACCAGATAATTCAAGAATTCGAATTTCTGATAGAAATCTCAAGAGACTGAATACTTTCAAGTACAGATGTTTTTTATGTAAGAGGTTTAAAAACGAAAATTTTTTCAAATAACAGATATTTTCCTGAAGTGTCAGAAATCTGTTGTTCTCAATATAACAGATTTTTGGAACAATTGATGATTTTTGGTGCCCCAAGTGATCTGTTAAAACAAATTTCTACTGTATAATGTTTCTTATGGGAAAATTTGTTTTGGTTTGAGAACAAATCAGTTTTTGAAAAACTTTTAGGAATAAATTAAGTTTGAAAACAGAGATTTGACTATATATACAAATAAAATAAAACTTAAAAGAAAATTTGGCTTTTGCCATTTGATGGTATGACCATTGATTTACTGTAAAGTTTGCTTAATAAGAACCCTTCAACTTTGTATTAATTTGGTTTAACTGTATATGAGATTATTTTTCATTACAAATTTTAAATACTTTTATTATAAAAATATTCTAAATCAAACACTACATAGATTTTATTTATTAATTAATTACATATTAATATAATTATTGAATTTTATATTATTTACCTTTAGGTGGAAAATAAGACTTGCTTTCAGCTTTATGAGGCCAATCAACTACCAATGGTCCAAAACGGCGGAAACTGGCAGTGATTTCCTCTGTAAATATAATGAAAGTTGTTATTGTTTGTATATTTAACTACAAAATATTTTCATAGAGTAATTGTTAATCAATTATGTTTATTTTATTTATACATTACTTTCTCTCTTAGAAAGCTAATTTTAAGTGAACTTTTCATATTCAATTTAATTCATATTTTTCATAAAATTTATAATACACTAATTTCACTTATATTTCATTCATAGAATACAATGAAATTATGTTCTTTAAAAAAAAAAAGATATCTGACGATAAAAATGCTGAAACAAAATTTAAAGAAAATTAAGCAATGATCTACCCTATATACGAATATAAACTACATGTGAATTCCATGACAAAATGGATTAGAAATACTCAATAAAAATGGACTATTTAATTATAATACTTCAATTTATAAATGAAATACAAGTCACGTACCAAAAGGAAGGTACAGTACAATCTTTTATAACAATGTAATAACAAATTACATTAGAAAATTAAATTAGCCACTTGAAAGTACATGGTCTAAGCTATTTTTCTATATATTTGTCATTGTTTTCTAAACACTTTTCCCAGTATTAGACAAGGGAAAAAATTCATTTCTGAAAAAATCTCCACTTAATGATTTGAACAAGTCCATGACTGCATCTTTAACTTTATCATCATCTGAAAAATGTAAGCCATCAAGATGTTTTTAACAGATCCAAAAAACTAAAAATCAGAGAGTACTAAGTCTGGACTATGTGCAGGATGGTACATTTGCTGCAAAATAACAAACTTCCTATATTGCACTGTAAGGAGTCAAGTATGGCCATTATCTTTTATTTTTGGAGATTTTATTTAGTTAACATTATCATTTATTTTGGGGACATTTTATTTTGTTTAAAGAACAAAATCTCCACACCTTACTGGTCCTAAACTTACTGTTAACATGACTGACTCGTAAAACTAACTTTATCAATCTCAAAACAGCATCGCAGATTGAGTAATCTCCAAATGAAGTTAAAGAATTGTCTCAATCCTTCTAAAAATCAGAAAACTTTTCATTTTGAAAGGATTGGAATGACTATTAGAAAAGAAAAGACTGCAAAGATAAAATAATACTGTTAGCATATACTGTACATAATTAAATGAGATAGAGTGACATGTTCAGTTGTGATGTCACACCCAAGATGAATAAAAACCCCAATAAAGTTGAAGACAATGAAGTAAAGCTGCTGAGAGTAAGCAAGGTGATTTCCAAAGTGAGCTCTGTTGATGAAAGGATTTTCTGGTGTTTTTGGTGTGGCAGTTAGATGGTTTAGATTGTAAGAGTTCTTCATTTGTAAGTAATCTAAAGCTGATCTACTTTGTCAGTTCTTGTGGAGAATTAATTTTAAGTTAGATTTAAAAGTTAGATTCCTCAGTTATGAGGAATGTTTTGTGAAAATTAGTTTTGTTTTTGATTTGAACTAATTATATTTCTGATTTTTATAACTTTTCTGTGATCTATTATCACTAATATAGCTTCATGATTTTTATATTAATCCATTTGTACATTCCTTGTTTGTGACATTTTCAATAAATTCTTGTTTCTCCTGATGCAGAGTCAATTATTTTTGGATTTTTCTTGTAATAAGCATTATTTCAAGCTAAGCCATTTGTGTTAATTCTGTCCATTTTCAAAGTCTAGGCCTGACATTCAACTGACCCTCATCTTTCACTGTTTTTGTAATACCATTTCATTATGTTTAGTTCTGGACTGATAAACAGAATTCAAACATCAGAATTCAAACAGGCTAAAAAAGTATGAATGGACCATCCTGAATATAGTCTGGATACAACACTATTCAAAAACTGGATGTGATATTTCAAAATAACACACTAAAACCAAAAATATCCAGCAAGAAATAACTTTAATAAATTAAAATGAACATTTTTGACAGTTTTAAACCATCATCATCAGGTTCAGTTAAAATAGCATACTATGTTTGCTTGTGTAAACTAGGATTTCTCATTTCCCAGTCCTTTGCTTGTCCTGGGATTTTGAGAAAAAAAGTGTTCTGTATCCCAGGAGTTCAGTAAATCCAGGGATATAATGTGAGGTTCCAGAACAAATCAAAACTAAACTTTAATTTTTACATGTTAAAAGCAAAAATTGTCAAGTTGGACTAAAGGTCATGTTAGATATGTAAAGGAGAAGAGAAAAAGAAAAAAACAGTAGTTGTTAAAATAAATGTGAAGACTATAACACTTATGTGTTGTGGCATTACAGGAGTGAAGTCTTGGAGAATGAACTCGTCCGACTTTAGAAAATGAACTCGTCCGCAAGTACTTTCAGTAGTATATAACTACCATCTTCAAGCGGTCTATCGAATACAACAGATTAAGATTTATGAACTCTGATCCGACGATTTCACAAATTTCAGTTAAACCGTCAGAAATATTGTTCGATAATTTCGAAAATCTGAATTTTGTGAAACCATCAGATCAGAGTTCAAAAATCTTAATCTGTTGTATTCGATAGACCGCCTGAAAACAGTAGTTATATACTACTGAAAGTTCTAGTGGACGAGTTCATTTTCTAAAGTCGAATGAGTTCATTCTCCAAGACTCCACTCCTGTAACACCACAACACGTAAGTGTTATAATCATATAATAAACATTAGCGTGAAGTGACAGTGTATTATAAAATGTGAAGATGAATGACATAATGGATCACGTGGAATGTCGGCCAGGGAAGATAGAACTCTGACACGAGTGCTCATAAACAATCGATCTAGGTTAAAGTTGAAAGATTAGATGGCTAGAAAACATCATGTTTAGTCATTAAAATCCAAAAATTGACAGAAAATAAAAACAGTGGGCTGAATTATGAGTACATGACTTATGGATCTATCAACAAAATCCAGTCAGAGTTGATAAATAGGTAACGGACAGACACTACAAAATGGACCTTTATTGTGATCTGAAGTCTTGGATTTTACCTAAAAACAAAAGGGAGACCAATCGGGAAGCAAGGAAGGGAATATAGAACCAATCAAAAGGCAAGGTTTGAGGAAAAAATCCTATTAAATCCCTGAATCTCAAGGTCAAAAGGATGGTTCTCTTCCAATTTTGGTGGTGGTTGACCAGTGTCACATCCTCTCCAAACTGTTCCAACTCATCCAACCTATCTGGACATTTAAGGACTCATGATTAGGAAAGCCATCTCGCCTTTGTCTTGCCTCAGGCTGCACCATCACCATCGACTATCAAGCAACTCTGCAAGATCATCGGTTATCGTATCAAGTCGCCCAATCTTCAAAACAGACTATTCTGTTTGTAGTGTAAGTTATTTTATGTCAAAAACAAATAGTTTTGTAAGGATATATGTCATCTTTGCCTGCAGCATCACCACCCACATAAAATCAAGCCTTAAGCTTTTCCTGATGTGCAATTAACTGTTTGCCCCTAAAAGTCACATCTTACAATAATTAATTATTTTTAAGATATAAATAAATCTTGAAATTGAATGATATTAAATTACTTAAAAAATGAAAAATAATTATATGTCTTGTAACCTCCAAAATATAAAATAATACTGTGTAAAATATATATTAAAAATTACCTTTGAATTACATAGAAATTTTCACACACAGAAAAAATTTATTAGAGTTTGTTGCAAACTGCTTACAACAAAAAAAAAATCTCTGAATTGGGTTGAAAATTAAAAGAAAAAAATGAACTTAGNCCAAAAAAAAAAAATAGAATAGGAAATTCAGAGTTAATAGTCAGTTCAAATTAAATATTTAAAACAAAACTTGTAATCTACAGAAATGTATTAAATAACTATACAAAGAAAATTCAAGAACTTCAACTGACTACCTAGAATCACACACACAAGATGCTTTATAACTGGAGTAACACAAAATAAATCAAGTTTCCAATTGTTTTCAAGCATTATTATTTATCATTACGGAAAATCTTTTTAAAATTTAATTAAATTATAAAAAATTAAATAAACTATCATAAAGTCTAACATTTGAAATTCTAAGTGTGTTCACTTTACTTTGACTGCCAAACATAATAATTAGATATTCTGTTTTCTGTTTCATTACATAAGAGAGAACGTAAACTGTATTGAAATACAAAAAAGAATATTTCTGACAAATCTAATAACAAACACATCTAAAATTAAGTCTAATCTTCAGTAAGCCTTGACTTCTATTCATTAGACAATATTTACATATTCAAATCAATTAAAATATCCTCATCATTATAACATCGTAAACAAAACAGGTACATAATTGGAAACAAACTCCCTTTCATCATTAACAAATGTCAAAAAGTGATATTTTCCTCTTAAGAAAGTACTAGTGTTTCAACATTTTCAATTTTTATGATAATAGAGTAACACAATTTCTATATGAATCTTTATGTTTCTGTTGAAATTAAATTTAAAAGAAAATTTCCATAATAGTGTAGAATAATGCTTGAAAATTAGATTTATTATACATTGTTCTAATAAAGCATCTTTTTTTGTGTGGTTTAATTATGCTAAAAGTTTATTCTTTATTCATAAAACTTTTTGGTATATCTTATGTATCTTCAGCTAATTTAACAAAAAGCAAAAAAAAAAAAAAACTAGTTTCAAGATACATTATAAATTAAATAGCAAAACCATCATTTTTTTAAAAATAATTTATAATTAAAGATATCTTAATTATAATCACTCATTAATTTTTTACAGCAGTATAAGTTATCTTTGATTACATTCACAAGCTAATGATTAATAAATAATAACAACAATAACCTACATTTAATATAATTAATTTAATTAAGATAATTAATTTGAGACTGCTGTTTTTATTTTTAAATTTTCTTTGTTCAAAACATCTGCAATAGCAATCATCTACAAAATGAGATGTACCAAAAAAGATTTTTGAAAGAGAGCAAACTTCTAACTATTCATGATGGATTTAATTTTTCTGATGAATAATTTCATTGAAAATTAAGAATGTTTCTAATTCTATTTGTTATTTTCAAAGATTAAAATATAAAAATGAAATTGCTTATAAAATAGATAATTAATTATTGATTTTTATCTTCTAATATTGAATAATTTAAAATGTTCATTCTTAAATAAATATTCAACGTAAAATCTATATTATAAATGAAAATTTTAATATATTCAAATTTATTTATAATAGTAATTATTTTCAAAATTAATTTTAAAAATCAGTATTAAAGTATTATGTTTTCTGTGCCAATTGCTTTATTTTTAATTTGGATTTCTGAATTATATTTAAAACATAAATTAATATCAAAAGTTAAATTATGTGAAATTTTGTTAATGTTAAGTAAATATTAATAAAACTATTTATTCTTACATCTTGAAATAACTTGACTACGTTGTGCTATATTATATATATATATATTATTGTATTATTATTTTTATTAATAATATTACAATAATATTAATTATAGTATTATTAACATTATTTTAAGCTAAATAATACTTAATATTTCTATCTATACATGCAGATTAATTTGTTTCTAAAATGATTTAATAGCAAAACTGACTATTTCATTTGAAGACAAAACATTCAACATTATTTATAATATATTTTTAATTCTGTGACTAAAAAGACAAAGGAAGTTAAAAAAGCAGGCACATCAGATATTCAATACATAAGCAGAGCAGCACTTAAAATAAAAAAGTAGTACATTTTGTGGCTGCATACAGAGTTTGATTAAATACCATTCCCTCCCTTTAAACTTATAAGAAAAAAAATATATATATTAATTGTGAATAACATGCATAGATATATATTTATATACAGTATATAAAATTGCATATTCTTGCATTGTTCATATCAAGAGTGTAATAATATGATTTCAGTAAGATATGAAAGGTACCTCGCCTGCGACCATAACTGCGGGCTGCATGAAACAAGATATAATTAATTAAAACAGAATATCTGTACCTTATTATAAGATTGAGAGAATTCTATTTTTAATCTTAGTACACCCGTGGAGCAAAATACGAATTTCTCAAAAAATAAAAAAATAAAAAGTTTTTGTGTACTTCATTTTGCAATTACAAATCCACCATTACTACATTCTACTCTATTTCAGTACATGAAAAATCTAAATTCTTTAATAGCATCATATACATTTATATTAATTTCTAAATATCTCTTAAAAAGTATTAAAATATGCATTAAAATAGAGAAAATTATTTACAGATATACTGGAATGGAGTTTGAAATGCAATATGGGGATAATTTATAATTTTAAAACATTAATAAATTTTGTATATATTTAACCCATCAGAAAAAAATGCCCTGTCTCTTTGATGATGAAAAATTCAAAATAACAATTAATAAGTATGTTTGTATTCAGAATAAATTTATCATAAATTAAAGTGTAAGATTACAGTCATATAAAAACAGATGTTAAATATTTTTATATTAAATTTCTAAAATTAAATTATCATCATTAGTAAAAAACAAAACTGAAAATTTAAGATGTATCAAATAACCAACTACTAACTTTCTGATGAAACAAAACAGGTTCAATAATGTTAAATATTTAAAAATTTAATTTTTTGCTGAGGTTGAATCAAAGACTCAAAAAGTTTCTTAATAAAATTGCAAGATTCTAAATATCTGAGTTTATTTATTTAGAGAAAATAAACTTTCCACACATTTCCAGTACCAAATTTTTTATTAAAATGAATGTTTTGAATTTTTATTAAAACAAATGTATCCATCATTTCAAATTCAAAGATATCAAAGAACATTTACAATTTCGGAATTCTCAGTTCTAAAGATGTTTGATTTGTATTAGTTAAAAGTGGCTAAAAACATTTGTTTTAATAAAAATTTGATGCTGGAAAAGGTATGAGAGGTGTTTTCTCTAAACTGATTCCAGCTTTCTAGGAAATGTTTTGTTTATTTATTAGATAAATAGAATAAAATCATTATTTTTGAGTAAGGAATAATGTAAATGGTTAGCTGCTAGTATTTTAATTTAATAAACTACTGTAATTCCTTGTATATAACTCATGGGTTATATGTGTTTGAAAGGAATTTCAAAGCAGGTGAAGGTAATGTGATGAGACAAGTTATATTCCAATTTTAAATTGTAATTACAGACTCAAACAGGTAAGAGTGTCTATCAAAGTGTCTAACACTAAAAATGTCTTTTGAAAGCTTGGAAAATCCTTTATGTACCACATTTGTATTCATGTCCATTGTGAATTTTTCTCAACCATGAAAGACATTTACACTCATACTTTTTCTTACCAACCCAAGCTTTAATTGTGATATTATTATACATTCCTATTTTGATTGGTATCTTGAAATTAGATAAATTTCTAGTAATTATCCTCTATTTACATGATATTATTTCAAAAAAGTTTCATAGTTAAGACATATGATACAATGATTGTCAGCATAATAAATTATAAATTAATTTGCTATTTATTGCTATAAAATGAATTTTGATGACTAAAATTAATTTTATACAATTGAAAATATAACCTTAGCTTAAATGTGCCATAATTTATTTGTTTTACACAACACTATGCTTTCAACATATATTTTGTTATGAAATCAAAACTAAAAGCAATATCATAAAATTTTGGTTTATTTGCTTCATTTTCTTTTAACTTTTGAAAATTTCTAAATGTTTAAATTGTATCACAAAACTGTTCTTAGAATCTCAGTAATTGTAAACCTGATAAAGACTGATATTTAAGGTCAAAAATGTTTGTTATCTCGATTAAATATTTTTACTGGATAATCAAAGGTTTTAGTGAGTCATTGTTTTTTAAAGTAGCATTCACATCATGCTACATGCAGCAAATTAAACAATAAATCCTGCTAAAATAGGGGTGTAGAGTGTTTCATTGAAATGGTTTGTTGAATGTTTAGCTTGTTTTGAAGTGTATTAGATATATAATAGGTTGAGGTCCAGGCTGTCTTTTGCTTAGAATCAGATGTACAGAAGTCTTGATAATAAGCTTTTCATCAAAACAGGTTGATATCTGATGATAGGTAACATAACTAAAGTATCTTGATTTTAATTGTGTTTATATATTTTGTTTACTGATTATGTTTGATTTCCCTATCTGTTCAAATTTTTAAGCTTTGTAATTTCAGTATTCTACACATCATGAGATTTTCAAATGCTTCTCTGACATTCTATTTTAAAACATGTAGATCTGCAGATGGGAGGGTTTAATCCTAAAAAAATTGCTTCATCTTAAATAAACCTGGATTCCTTCAAGTATTCTAGTGTCAATTTTTTCCTTTGTTCTACATTGGAGTCATCAAAATAAGTGTAATTACCAAATTGTTAACTTCCTGTTTAAATTCAAATAATTTATTTGCTGGGAAATAATCTTAATTGATCTAAATAAATTATTTAATCAACCCTCTTCACATATTCTAATCACAGGACTGTAATATCTAAACCTTTAGATGTTATCGTTTGATCTTGTAATTAAATTTTTCATAAAATAAATTAATTTTTTCATAAAAGTTAGCTTATTAGTTTATTTTTAATTTTATTTTTATCTATTTCATTTAATCTATTGGATTACAGTTTAAAATTTTTCATTTATATAACGAACTAACTGGATAATATACTATGAATAAAACACACCTTTAATAATCCAGCTAATAAAAATTAATAAAGTAAAAACGTTTTCAATTGTTTCTTAACAATCTTCTTCAGTTACCATAACATAGAATAAAATCGAATACAAAAAAGAAGAATGTAAATACGAAATTAAAACATAAATAACGTAATATAAGAACGTAAATACAAATTAAAATATAAATAACGGAAAAGTAGCTGCAGTGATAAAATAAACGAAAAATATAAATTAAACCGAAAAAATGTCCTTTAAGAAAAATAAAAATAAATAAAGCCATTAATTCTTGTAAAAGGATCGCCATGCAGTAGGTAAAGAGTCCACATCCCTATGGTTGATGCAAACAGTTTTCTTGTGTGCTTTAAAGATCTCTAATTTCTCTAGATATTTCATTGTGTGTAAATTTGTCATAGGTTTAATTATTTCTACTCGATCCCAATGGACTTGAATGTCCTGTTGTGTTGCGTAAGCCAATAGTATGGTGTTGTCAAGCTTCTTATTAATCGTATATTTATGCTCTTTGATATGTTGCTGCAAGTTGCGCATTGTTGCACCCATGTAGACAAGATCCAAATTAAAACACTGATCGTGTAATGGTATACAATAAATCCCTGATGCCAATTTCCAGTCATAACGCTTCTTATCGTTTCTTAATAGCTTGAAAACTGTTGGGCTTAATTTATATTTTTTGTTTATTTTATCACTGCAGCTACTTTTCCGTTATTTATATTTTAATTTGTATTTACGTTCTTATATTACGTTATTTATGTTTTAATTTCGTATTTACATTCTTCTTTTTTGTGTTCGATTTTATTCTATGTTATGGTAACTGAAGAAGATTGTTAAGAAACAATTGAAAACGTTTTTACTTTATTAATTTTTATTAGCTGGATTATTAAAGGTGTGTTTTATTCATAGTAAATTTTTCATTTTATATAATTTTTGAATATAAGAATTGTTTCTTCATTTGAACATTTATATTCTGTTCTATTATTTATTAACAATAACATAAATGCATACATCAAAAATATTTTGGAACAGAAAAATTATTAAGTTTTAGTTATTCCTGTATATATTAGACAGCAGACTTGCTTTATAGCAAGGATTGAAAATTGGTGGCCCTTGGGCTGTATCCAGCCCATTCAGGCCTCATATCTGGTCCGCAGCCTTGATGATTTCTTTTCTAAAAAATCTAGCAATGAGTTGCACAACTTTCCCAACTTTTATGAGATTTTATTTTAAAAATAACATTTCTATTATTAAGCAAAGTAAATAACTAAAATTGTATACAGCATCATCTGTTATGAGGTTTTATTATAAAAATGTACATATTTTAAATTATTATAAAATAGCAAAAGACTTAATTTTGAGGATAGAGATGAGTTTTATAAAACACTTTAAATGCTAACAACAAATAAAATCTTCATTAAGCATGACCCCTCTCGAGATATGACATGTGACCAACCTCTATCTATGCATCCCCTTGACCTTTCACAACCAAAATTTAATAGCATCAATGCCCCTTATATAAAAGACACTTTGCCAAATTTCATTTTCTCAATCTTAATATAAATATATATAAATACACATCTGCACAGACACCTACATAGACAAATTTAGGTAAGCTCAAAAGATTATTTTAAATATTAGCTAGTTAACAGCATTGAAACTGTACCTAAGTCTATATTTGTAAATAAAAGAATGATGATAAAGGAATAGAAGAATTAAGAGATAAATTTGGATATCAAGAAAAGTTAGTTCAAAATTAACAAAACAGTTATCAAAGATACAATAAAACTAAAAAAAAAAAAAATGGAATTTAGAGCCTAAAGATAATTGTTACAGGGATAAAATGAAGGTTTTAAAAAAGGGTTTCTTGTTTAAAGCAAATATTATAATCAGACCTAAGATATTAAAATTTCATTAAAAAAAATTACAAGAAACATTAACAGCTATGACATTTAGAATAAAAGTCAAAGATAGATAGAACAACAGAGGACTCTATATATATAAGCACAAAGAAGATAATTAACAAAAAATTAACTAAATAAAAAATATTCAGAAAAGAAAAATAATAAGTATATAATTGTGGAAAGATAATGATGCTAACATTTTCACATAATAAAAAAAAGTAAATTTTAGTTATGACTAATGTAAAGCTGGGTATATACATACTGGTATACTTGATAGGTATACTGGTATATGTGAACCTGGCTTAATCAGACAAGAGCAGAAGCAAAACATTTAATGATTGTATAAATGCAAAGTAAGTAGAGCTCTTAAAAAGAAGAATGTCACAGTTGAAACTTACAAGTGTAAATATTAAATAGAATGTTAGGACAATTACTCATAAATGCTGGATGAACTGTTTGCAACACATACAACTATTAACCTTAATTTTTAAATCCAGCAATTTTTAATTCAAGTTGTGGTGCAGAATGTTATCCTAATTTTATAAATACTGTATTCAAACTTATATTTTGCAATGTTAATTTTAAGGAAAAGTTTTAATATGCACTTTGAAAGAAAAAATGGTGTATAGAAATTCATATAGAATTTTAGAATTAAATTATTAGTACAGTAGAACCTCGAAAACTCGGCCTAATGTGGACCGAAGAGTGGCCGAGTTTGTGAAAATGCCAGGTTATCGGGAATGGGGTTAAAAAAAATAAGTACGAGTGTTTCCTCAGAAAATACTGTACTGTACTTGTATGTATTGTTTACTTGAGAATATAACAGAGAATAAACTGCCCAAATACCCTTAAACAAAGGAAAACTACGTACTTTATGAAGGCATAGAGCCTTTACTACATGAAAACGAAAATTAATGAATACACTGCGTACAGTAATTTACCTGATAAGACAGACCTTAGAAAAATACTTTATGAGAGCTTTTATACTTTTATAAAGCTGTCTATAATGAAAATTAATTAACTAAGGATTTTTTTGCCCTGCCAGGGTGTGGCTGAGTTATCCGGAGTGCCAGGTTATTGAGAGCCAAGCTTTCGAGGTTCTACTGTACTTCTAAAAAATCATTGCTTAAAAATTAAATAAAATATATTGCAAATGTGAAATGACCAAATGCTCTTAACTCATAACTTTGTTTTGAATATCTTTCTTTCAAGATTTGATTTGCAGAATATGAATTAAATTTCTAGTTTTATTTTTTCAAAAACTATTGAGAATAAGTTGAGATAGTCAAAAACATTACAGCAAACATCTCTAAACTCAATATACAATATAGCTACACACCAACAGAATGCCGAAAATCTATCGGGCTAGTTTTTTTTAAGGCTAATTACTAAATAAATTACCTAACCAATTTGGCTCTTTTTTCTCCCAGCGGTTTTAAATTATTTAAATTAATTTAACTTATATAGTGTAGATATCATTTCAACAAATATCTATAGATCAACCAACAGACTGCCGAAAATCTATCGGGCTAGTTTTNATTTCTTAGTAAATTCTAAAATCCAAGATGAACATTTCAGGTTTTTACTTTTCTTCAGTTGGAGTTACATTTGAATCTAATAAAATTTATGTTTCTTCAGAAATCATGGTATGATAAGTCTGGATTAATAGCTGAAGAATACATAGCTATAAAATTAAAAAAATTAAACTTTTTCAAGATAGAATGTAACAGAAAAGAACCAAATCTTGAATCTGAAATTTGAATGGAGTTATTTTGCATTGCATAGCAGTGATATGTATAGGGACATAAATATTATGTTAAAGATTGTTGTTATTATAGGGACATAAATATTATGTTAAAGCTATGTTAAAGATGAGAATTGATAGGCCTCAAATTATAAATAGATTCCCAATAGAAGATTCTGTTGTTATCTCTGGAGGAAAGATGATGTCCAGAGCTGGCCCTACCATAGGGCGAACAGAGCATCTGCTCCAGGTGCTAAGTCCTAGGGGGCACCATTTTTTTCATTCTATACGAACTGTTCCTATTGGAGCTGTGAGGAGTGCAGTGCCAACGAGTACAGCTGTTTTCAATTGACAAATTACACAGATACTTAATTAAGATGTTGTCAAGATCTTCCAAGTTACTTGCTTGCATGCATCACTGGTATAAATTAGTGGCAACCAAGGGAGGTGCCATAATAGGATCTTGCTCCATCCTAAAATTTGCCTCGGGCCGGCACTGATGATGTCTTATGTGATCATAAAGGGGAATGTGATTACATACTCTTGGAATTCAACTTCACAAGCTCAGTGTCTAATTTACTTGTATTTTGGCAATGGCAATAGCGTGCTCTCTCAGTTGGATTTTACTGGTTGTAGCCCCTATGTAATATACCACTTTGCAATTAGTTGGGTGCCTTAGGGGTTTAAGGTAGATACCAGATTTTTCATGTACATGGGAAGTATTTTTGTTGTTAAAAAGGATATGCATCAAAGGTGAGGCTGAGGTTATAGTTAGTATAAAACTGTGAGCTGCAAACAGATGGGCAATTTTAGAGAGACTACTTTCCAGAAAAGAAATGAAAGATTTGGCAAAAGTTTTTCTATGGTCAATTGGAGTGTGGAGAGTGGAAAGAGAGATCAAAGAACCCTACAATGTGCAAACTCAAATTTGTTGTTTGGGTATCCTGTCCAAGCTAGCACATACTTTATATGATGGCAAATTTTTCATTAAGCACAGCTGCAGATCAGATAAGTTATAATCCCTATGGGTGTGAGTGCTGATGGCAGCATTCTTATATGTATTGAGTTGAAACAAACAGTTTGCCATGATGAAAGGGGGTAAACCAAATTTATAAAACACCAAATTGTAAGCCCTAGTTGGTTTACTTTATTAAAATGTCCAAAAATACACTAATTTTATTGAATTCCTTCACTTCAAATGAGAATTTTATGAATGGGCAGACATTATTTTGGATGTGAAGAAAGGTAAGGAACTTCTTGTGTGTGCACTACCATGCTGGAAGAATGTTGTTGATGTACTGGAGGTAGAACAGTGGATAACAGATGATGAAAGGCAATTTGAAAACATAATCTTTAACCTTATATATGATGATTTCTGTCAAAAAAAGCCAATAGTGACAACCCCTGTAGGAACTCTCTTCTGTTGCAGATAAATACAAGACACTTTCAACAGAAAACCAGAAAAGTGTCATTAAAAGTTGGAAGGATGAGCAATAGCATAATAATTTTGAATATGATGTTAATCTAATCTGTCTAAGTATTTTTTGAAATATTACCATCTAATTTCTCATTAACTAAGTACGCACGTTTTTCTAACTATCTTAGGTTATTAAAATTTTTATTTCTTAAGAGACAATTTGACATTACAATCTGTAATAATGTTATAAAACAAAAAACATAACTTTGTCATAATTACGTGCTTTATTTGAATGTGTGCTTTCCTTACCACATAATCTATAATTACGTACTCTGCATTTTTCAAAAATTTTACAATTTCATTGATTAAAATTCTATACCGTGTTGCATGTACAGATAACTTGAACATGTATAATCAACCTAGTAGAATTGTGACGTCAACAACAAAGATGATATCGTTAAAAGTGACCAGAATCACTACTGTCTTTGAGAGACAAATTTCATCTCTTGTTTTGATGTCATTCGTCTCTGAAAGAAGAGATGAGAAATAAGCAACCAGAATACAGCCCCAGGTCTTTAATCCCCTTTCTGGGTTCATTCTGCATGTGGCAAAATAGTTGTAACTTCTTTCTGATTACCATCTGTAGGATGGTTTATTTGGGTTGGAATTTTTTATATATTTCTTCATTATTGACCCTGTGTGACCAATTTATTTGCAGTAGTTTTCTGTAGCAGTTCCATTCGAATACACTGAGAATATAAGTCTTAAGAACACTAAGTTTGGTTCGCAGACTGATCTCTCTGCTCTTCACATTTTGTCCATTGCCTTGACTTTTGTCATTGCTTGGGCAATTTTAATCATAATTTCTTTGCAGCAGTCCAAGTTTTGTGTAAACTTACTGTCTAGATAAGTGTACTCCTCCACTATCTCCAACTATTTTCCATTGATCTTAAAGACATCATTTTGATCATGTTTGCTTCCAAAAACCATCATTTTTATTTTTGAGAAATTCATTGTAGGCTGAATCTTTTGCCTTCATTGTTCAGTTTGTTAATGGATTCAAGCAGCTTTTTCTTGTTATCTTCCAGAATAACCAAGTCATCTGAAAATCTGAGCCAATGCCAATCGCTCTCACTAATAACTCTCTGATAAAGAAAATAAGCTGGATGGGAAAACATTAATTAAGTAGTAGTATTTTGGTCAAGGTGACAGCTTGGAAGACTGGAACTGAGTGATATAGTAAAATAATGTTTAGTTTTTCAGAAACAATAGCATTCAGAAGGGTAAATGCTAATGAGGATTCAATAATGCACTCTTTGCTACTATGCTACAAAAAAACAACATATGGATATGGTCTAGGAGAGAATAAAAGAAAAAAAAAGCAAGATGCTTCTCCTAACTGCCACCATAGTTTGCCCATGTGTATTCTTCAAGACCAAAATACATAAATTCAACTGGCCCTTCTGGCTGTTTTTAAACAAACACTTGTATACCATATACAATGTGGAGAAAGCCTTTGTCAAACATTTTTTTATCCCTTTCATATTAACTACTACCATTAACATAAAACAATTTTATTTAAATTTCAAATTCAAAATTTAGTTCTTTTCTGTTACACACTATCCTGAAGAAGGTTAAACTAACTGAACCAAAAGTAATTTCAGTAATAATTAAATGTTTATTTGTGTATGAAAAATTTTAATAACACTCATTTATCATTTTAATGTTATTCCAAATTAAGGTTTCATTTGTAAATCTGTGAAAGTTTAAAACTTTCAAACATTGTATTAGATCAATAATCTAGAATCTTACCTAAATGCAAAATTTCTAGCAACAAAACACCCAAATTCAGTATTTGAATGTTTTCAGCCACTCCTTTATCAACCTTCTTCAGGAAATGTAAAACAAAAATAACTGTTCTATTTATAGAATGTAGCCTCATTCTAATTTTCAAAAGTTTAAAATCAGTTCGAACAATGGTTGTGATGTAAGCAGTGTATATTATTCTTTAGGAGTCTAAATAATACTTCCATGCACTTTTGTAAAGGAATGTAATCAATATTGATGCACGCTCCTCTTATGTTGGCCCTGTAGATTTCTATGGCCTCCAATGATCTTATCTGTTGTTTGTCAAACACCCTGTTTGAGGGTAGCCTCGTCCCATAAGGGGGAAATCCCCAGATCAGTGGCATATCGGGCCAGAGCTGTATTGATGTTTCCTTCTGCCACGTCATACTTGGTTTCACATACAGATCATTACAAGCCAGGTTACAAGATCACAAGTATGATGTGGCAAAAGGAAACATCAATACAGCTCTGGCCCGATATGCCACTGATCTGGGGATTTCCTCCTTATGGGATGAGGCTACCCTAATACATAGGGTATTTGACAGACAACACATAAGATCATTGGAGATCGCAGAAATCTACAGGGCCAACAAAAGAGGAGCATGCATCAATACTGATTACATTCCTTTACAAAATACATGGAAGTATTATTTACACTCCTAAAAAATATACACTGTTTATGATACATCACAACTGTTGTTCGAACTGATTTAAAACTTGAAAATTAGAACGTGGCTACATTCTATAAATAGAACAGTTATTTTCATTTTACATTTCCTGAAGAAGGTAGATAAAGGACTGGCTGAAAAAGTTCAAATACTGAATTTGGGTGTTTTGTTGCTGGAAATTTTGTGTTTAGATAAGATTCTATATATATTGTTCCAGTTTGCTTGTGTTATTATGGTTTTTATAGTCAGTAATCTAACTTTAGCTAATAATCTAATAAAATTTTACTAATTAACTTTTTTTTATTTGCAAAAATTGGGTGTTGATGATTACAATATAAATATTTTATCAAAACTACTTGTATTATAATTTTAAAGTATCTATATTTTTGTTACTGAGAGCTTTTAAGTTCTGGACTTCACATAAAATCTGTGTTTTCCTTTTTTTTTTTTTACAAAAAATGAGCTTTTATTTCTTTTTTAAATCAAGATGTAAATTAGGAAAAGTACTAAGAATATTTACTTTACTTATGATTTTTAATGGCAATATTATTCATAATAGTCTTTGACACTTGTGCTTATAATGAAATGGTTAACAGTTATGTTAGCTGACTTTTAATTTTAAATACAGTGTAAACGGAAAATATTTACAATTAACTTAAATGATCTCTGGAATTAATTACAGCAAATTAATAGCTAATGATAAAACACCATTTGAAATAATTTTAAATTTTTTTTGTACAGAATATATTCCATATAGGATAACTAATTATAAAATTACAATATTTTGCTATTATTATTAAAGTAAAACAAAATATTTAAATGGATAAATTGAATATTGCAGAGGATGATGAAAAGCATATAATGATCAATTAAATATAAAATCTAATTTAGAAATTTTAACAGTTAATAATAATCTTAATATCAATGGAAAGATAAATTGAAACCCACTCTCTCAACTATGAAACAAATAATGATTTTATACTTTATGTGAAGAAGTCGCAACTATATCTTAGAAATACTGTTTGTAAAGTAAATTACTTAAAAGTCAATAAGAAAGATTTGGATAGTTTGCTAGTTATAGAAAACTTATGGACACATCCTTGTCCAACTAATAATAAGTAAAAATGTAAAATATGAAAGTTTGTGTCAATTTATTATGAAATTTACATATTTCTTTTGTTTTTTCTCATCAGCTTAAAATATGCTTAATTATTAATTTTATTCATTCAAGTAAGTAATTGATAATTGAATTTCTGACTAAAAGATTTTTTGTTATAGAATTTAGTTAAAATTTAAGTTTTTACTAAAGTTTTTACTAAAGTTTTGTTCTGAAATTTCATAAAAGTTTTAGAGCATATTAAATTTCTAACTTCTGTAATCAATAATAAACTGTGAAAAAAAAGTGTTATTACTTAATTTTAGTTTTTAATATGGTGGCTATCAAATCCAAATATCAAAATGTTTAATAAGGAACATGAAACTATGCATTCTGATATTAAATAAGTATTTCTCAAATTGATGTTTATAATTATAAATGTAAAACAATTTCATTTGTTTTTAATATCAATATCATAAAATTTTGCAATTTCTTTTTTTAATTAAACAATATTTTTTCATAGTAAGTGAACATAAGCTATTTTGACATTATATGTATAACTTTTAAAAAGTTTAGTTCTTTATTGAAGATTCTATAGCATCTGAAATTATTATTATTATTATTATTACTACTTTTATTTTACTTTTTGTTTTATCTTCAGGAAATCATTAAAAGGCTGTCATAGTGTTTTGAGGGGAAAAGACAAATTTATCTGAAAGTTTCAGACAAAAATCAAATGTCACTCTCCTCAGAAATTATGTCGTCAAATTGATGACAATTTGTCTTTCACAATATAAAGTCAAATAGACTCAAGGCTGAAGAGAAGACTTATTACCTGCACTTGAATTAGGGATCCTCATGCAAGATTCATGGGGCAAATGTAGCTCTAAGGTGAGTGTTGTGTAACACTTTTCTTGATGTTTTCTAATATCTGCATGTTGAATTACAACTTGAAAACAATTTATTACTAGTCACTCTTGATGAACATAGTTAATCAAATAGCCATGTTCATTGTAATTTTACCCCACTCAAAATTTGTATATCCTTTAATATAGGCTTCAACAACCAGGCATTATTGAATGTGCATTTACCGATTTTTGGTAAACTGTAAGTCACTTTTCACACCCTGTAAAAAAAAATAGTGTAATTTTACTGCTATCACAATTTTGTAAATAATAAAATTTATTAATTTATTAAATAATTTCTACAAACTTGTTTCTGGATCATTTTCTGATAATTAATTAATATAAAAAAAAACTATATCAGATTTAGAAGATAGCATTTATGTTGATTATTAGATCTTTCAAGCAAAGCTGTGTTCTATCTGCTTTTATTTCAAAACACTTAAAAACAGAAGTTTTAATAGCCAAAATAAATTAATTAATAATTAAATCTGATAGAATTTCTTATAGCCAATAACTTAATAAGTTTTATTTGTCTTAAACAAATAAATCGTTGTTAGTTTTATAAATTATTTAATGTTTTAAGTTCTCTCTGATTCTATAGACAAGATTATAGAATTTGAGATTTTCTTACTTTAATATACAATATGTAGAAAATTAGGCAGGTAATTTTAAAACTGTAAAAATATTAAAACTGGTATCAAGATGAACAAACAAAATTTTCTTCTTTTATAATTAATTAATATTTATTTTGAACACAATTATTTCAAATCTTTAGACATTCCAAACACAGAAATGTGTCATTGAAGACTGAAGAAATATATTTCTGTTAATAAAATAAAAATACTTAATTTTAAATTCTACTGTTTAAATTTCAATGCTTTATAATTATGTTTACTAGTATGTTTAAATCTTTGGCAATCTTTCTGTAGATGTGATGAAGGGACAGTTCATAGCTTAGGACTACCTGATTACCTTCTGTTTTGTTAACATTAGTATTGGTGTTTGATGACATAGCATGATATTTGGATGCCATTATGTTTACTAAACTTTTTGTAATTAAAAAACTATTTCATCTTTATTTCTTTTAAAATTACATAATATTTTATCATATTAAACAATAATAAAAACATATGATTATTAAAACATAAAATAATTAAAAAACATGTAATTATAAAAACCTTTAAGTTCATTTATTCCATTAAAAATATTTTCCAGTATAGTAGTTCATCTATATATTTAAATTAGTATTAAACAAAATTGAAAATTTTCTTAAGCACATTAGTATTTATTTATATATAACAGATGCTTATATTTGGATGGATTAGAAACAAAATGTTGTAATACTGGCATTTTGTGTTCTATTCTTAGGTATATAGATATGCATTATTGGAATTCTGAAATGATGCAATGAATTAACATTAAGTTCTGTATCAAATTTAGTAAAAACTTTATTTAAACATTTAATCTGCTTAAAAAGGTATATGTTGCATACACAAGTGTATGAATGGAGTAAGTGTTTTAAATAAGGTTGTGAATCAATAGATAATCATCCCCATCCAGATAGACCAGCATAAGTTCTGTATCAAATTTAGTAAAAACTTTATTTAAACATTTAATCTGCTTAAAAAGGTATATGTTGCATACACAAGTGTATGAATGGAGTAAGTGTTTTAAATAAGGTTGTGAATCAATAGATAATCATCCCCATCCAGATAGACCAGCATAAGTTCTGTATCAAATTTAGTAAAAACTTTATTTAAACATTTAATCTGCTTAAAAAGGTATATGTTGCATACACAAGTGTATGAATGGAGTAAGTGTTTTAAATAAGGTTGTGAATCAATAGATAATCATCCCCATCCAGATATACCAGCCTCAGCAAAAACCAAAGAAATAATTTCTTGTGTTTATGAAGAAACCAAAAAGACGATAGAAAATCAATAGATAAATGCATTTTTGCATTTCTTATAGCTCTGTTCAAACTATTTTTCTTTATGATTTGAAAGTACAGGTGGAAAAGAAAGTCACTTAACACCCCTGCTACAGAATATAAAATGTATCCAAAGTTAATTTGCTCATGTCAGGAACACATTACACCTAGGGAGAAACAGATTGATTTGTGTTACACACCTGACTGCCATCTTGATGGTGGCTTTATTGAATGCAATTCTGAAACTGTAAATGAGAAGAGGGTTGTGTAACATATCATTTAGGGTCAGAACTTCACAAGGAATTCATTGCTGAAAGATTCATTGACCTACCTCAAATGACTACAGAGTTATTTTGTTGTTACAGGTGTAAAGAACAGACAACACAACGCCTCTAACAAAGGAATAACACATCAAATAAATTGTCCTGATGACAGAAGAGAGAAGTTCCAGTGTGATTACACAGACCCAAATGTTTCTTAACATGGACCAATTTTGTCTCCCTGAATTTCTGGAGTATGTTGGCAACTGCTATGTGTGACACAAGTACTCAGTGTGAATGAAATTGATTAATTTCCTGTGCAATCATCATGGAATTTCTTTCCCTTAGCAGCGTGAGGACCCAGAAGGAAGTCAACGAGCGTTCCGAATGTGGACTATCAATCAAGAAATTAAAATCTCCTTTTATAACTCAAAAGAGAGAAATTAAACATCTTGATTAAACAATGAACAATTTTTTGTAAATTATTTAAACAATAGAAAAGACTAAAGTCAAGGGAAACATGGCTGGAGAGGAGTCATGTTTAGTCACAAAACTGATCTCTCCTGTGCCCTCCAATCAGTTTCAAATTGTCACCAGGTGACGAGTATAAACCAATAAAAAGGCAGCTTTAAGGAAAAAACTTATAAAACTGTGCATTTCAAGGACAGGGCGTTCTTGGTTCGTAGTGCACCTCTCCTGGATTTTGTGCTCCTGTCCTTCAACAACAAAGGCTTGTTTGATGTCCCAGGATTCATTTTCACTATCCAGTCCTGTCAAGATTCGCTCAGGTACACCTAGTCATCAGAGGTCATCTCTGCAAGTTGTGCTGTGCGCCCCGAGGCCGTCACTCTCCATATAATCTTAGCCAGAAGAAACAAAACAATCATTGAAACATTTGGACTTTTTGAACAGACTTGCTTCCCACCTTTGGATAGGCATTACGCCTCATTATAAGAATAGTTGTAAGAAATTTTTATTTTATTAAACGATTTTAAATGGTAAACCTGTCTCTGCAACTCTTTCCACACCCACATGACTGTATTGACTGCTCGATTGTCGTGACACTTTCCACCCAATCGGCTAACCTCACACCAGCAGGATGAATTCAATGCATTCTTCCTGTGTTAGGGACATTGTGTTGTCTATTCTTCAACCTATAACTACAAAGGAAATACATTAATAACTCTGTAATCATTTGAGGGAGATCAATAAACCTTTCAGCAATCAATTCCTTGTGAAGTTCTAACCCTAAATGATGTGTCACATGATCCCCTTCTAATTTAGTTTTGGAGTTGCATTCAATATGGTCACCATGTGTGTAACACATCAATCTGTTTCCTCCTTGGTGTTCCTGACATGAGCAAATTAACTTTGGGTACATTCTATATTCTGTTTACAAGGCATGTTTGTAAATAATTTGCAATTGTAGTCTTGTATGAAAATGGCAATACCTGCATGTATATCTGTTTGTACATTCATTGCTTAATATGTTAACCTCATGTGAATACTAGATGGCAGTTGTAACCAGCATGTGCTAGGAGCAAGACATGTAAAATTATTGTTGGGTGGAGAAATGCATGGATAAGAACAGAGGAAGATCATAACAGAGAGAAGTAGATCACTTGGTTTCTGTGGATGAAAAAGATTTTGCTGGTAGAAATTCATCAACTTTGAGAGCAGGTTTGTAGAGAGAAACTACCTGTATAGAGTATTCAGCGTGGCAAAGAAACTGCAGTAAAGAACTTCAATATAAAAACATCCTGAACACCAAGGAATATCTAGTCCATTTCAGAGTTGATTATGACTAATAGATACAAAAACTTTTACCGTAGAAGCGTTAATTTAAATATGTATGTCACTAAATTGTCGACTAATAGATACACATAACATTTAACAAATTAGAGATTGAAATGCCCCAAATGTGCAACTCTATACATGATTATTCACAAAGATTTAAACATGAAAAAAGGTGTGTGCACTTTGGGTATCACAGCAGTTGACACAAGGAAAGTAAAATGAAAGGTTGAAGTTTGTCATTAATTGCTGGCAATGCAAAATGGAGATCCAGAATTTTTGAGAGAAAGAAGTTTGTGATTCCCTCATCCTACAGAAGTCCCAGTCCAAGCAGTGGACACACCCAGAAAATTCCCAGTCTAAGAAATTTCATGCTGTTCTATCAACTAGGAATCAAATGATCACAATTTTTTGGGGAAAAACTGATGTTAAACTAACTTCCTCAAGGAACAATAATCAATAGTGAGACCTACTGTGCAACTTTCACACAGCTAAAATGCAGGATTCAGCAATGGAGAAAGGGCAAGTGATTGAAGGATGTATTGCTATAGCATGACAACACAGGGTCCCCACATCATTCAACCATTGAGGTTTGCTGTTTAGCCACATCCTGCATATTTACAATTTATCTCTTTATGTATAACAACATCACAAACCCCAATAAGAATATAAACATCCAACAATCACCTAAATGATCGGGCTACAATTTTGCTAATTTTTAAATAATTAATACAAAGTAATTTGCTACTAGAGATAGACGTTAGACACCATCTCTTAACTAAATTAATAATTATAATTTTAATAATTTATTAAATAATTTAGAACCATTTAAAAGAAAAGAACTGACCCAGGGCAGGGCTTGAACTCACAGCCTCCACTTGCCAGTGTGAGGTTCCAAATGGATTGAAATTAAAAGTTATAAAAATTTATATAAATGAAACTAGAAAAACTACCATTGTTAAAACCAATCAAAGGTCAGATTAGTTGTGCAGTCATAAGAGATGGAGACAAGAAAAAAAAACTATTAATGTCAAATCGTTCGAGACTGCATACTATAATATCAAAACACTTACTAAAACACCTTTTCTTGCAGCCAAAGTTTATAAGAAAAACTTTCTAACGTTTTCGGTCTTGTTAAAACACCTTTCTCAAGAAAAATAAATCAAATAAAACAACAAATTGTAAATTGAACGCTTAGTACAGCTAACACGTTTTTCGAATATTTTCGAACTAGCTTATAATCCGTTGCAATTTATGACATCATTGTAAACTTAGCAACGGAAATATAAAAAAGATTACATAAATATCTAAACACAAATACATATAGTAACCATCTCCCAACCTCATTCAAAAATACATAGCCTAAGATACATAGTAACTACTTCCCTCAATTATTAAGTTTATATTAAGCTAGAGGACCATGCTGCCGATATTT
>NW_019385877.1:158352-165498 GCF_000671375.1 Centruroides sculpturatus | reverse complement strand
ATATCAACCCTTTACGATGATAAAACAATAGGAGAGTTAGATGATTTTCAAGTTTTCCTGCCAGATCGATTTAATAAAAATTTGACTAATGAAGATATTAAAGAACTAAACAAAGGAAAAGATTTAAGATTTGTGTAAACAGGTAAGAGAAAATGCAAATAAAACACACGTTGTATAGTTTGTTTAAAAGTAATTTTTCCTTTAATTCTTAGGGAGTTTTAACTCATTTATGGTAGACAGAAGTAAATGGCATTTTAAGGAGTTTGAAATTTGTGTTTTATTTTTATCTTTTTATTTTAATTTACGTAATTTTTAGTTATTTTTATTAAATTTTATTCTTTTCAATTTTTATATGTTTAGTGGCACAGAGCTCTTAGTACTGATCTGAAAACCATGTTTTAATGTCACTTAAACAGATAACTAAAACCATTTTAATGACGCATACTGCAAACATTTTACAATAAGTTGTTTCCGGATTTTTCAGATTTATCCGAGAATCGAGGAGAATTCTGAAAATGTGTTATTTTCGGAACTACCACCACACAAGGAACTAACAGATTTTGCACATATCACACGGAACTAACACATTATTCTACTAACCGACGAAAATAAACTTTTCAGAATTTTTGAACGGAAATTATTAAAAATGCATGATTTGTTGGATTTTCTTGCAATTTTTTTTAAAAAATACAGTCATAATTTTCGAAAAATACTGTAATGTTTGATGTCCTTGATGCCATTGTAGGTACCAAAAACTTATTTAGGATTTCAAAGCGAAAGCAGAGATGCCTTTGTAGTAAACAATGTTGCCAGTTGAATTATTTTATGCCACATTCAGGTTTGTTTTAATTGATGTAAATAAAAATTATTAGCGTCTTGGCTATCTTTTGAGCTAATTTAATTCTATTCGGAAACGTTTTTGCTAGTTTTTAATAAATTATTTGTGACAGTATGAAAGGCATAAGTGTGCTCAGCCTTGAGGTATTCGGTTACAGACTGGAAAATTTAATGGGAAAGCATAAAATTTGTTTTAACTTATACTAAAGTGGGTGAAAAAAGGGAAATTAGCAGAGAGAGATTTCATAGTGGATAATTCAAAAATGTTCTGCAAGGTATGTCAAAATGCATTTGAGTGCATGAAGAAATCACACTTTGAGGATCATGTGCATTCTGCACCACACGTGCAAGTAGCACGTCAACAGAATCGAACATCCCAGATGCTACTTACAAAAATGGAATCTCAGGATCAAAGAAATATATTTTTTGATACAGCAAATACCTTTATAAGATGTGATATAGAATTGCATAAACTGAAGCATTCCTTACTCATGAAGTACTTAGAAAAAGTCACGATGCAGAATATTCTTGATGAATCACCACTGCAGAAGAATTATCTTCCACGTGTTCATCACAAAGTACAGTTGTCCCTTAATAATCCGACAGGTACGGACCAAAGGGGTGACGAATTACCAAAAGTGTCCGGATTACCGAAAGTGATTACATATTTGACATCGTTTTGCTAGCTGTAGCCTACAATATTCCCTACTCCAACTGTTCGAACTGAATTGCTCATGGAAAACACATGAAATGTGTGTCATCATGTAAGAATTGGGTGGGGAGATTCACGTCGCGACATGCTTCTGTGCAAACAGACACGTAACGGAGACGGGGACCTTGATGGGAGGTGCGTCGGACTACTGAGCATGTCGGATTACAAAACGTCGGACTATGAAGGGACAACTGTACTTGAAAAAATCCGCAAAGAAATTAGTGACAATGCCATATGGTTTGCTGTAGACGAAACTATATACGCATGCAGACGATATGTTAATTTTATTGTTGTACGAAAACTTGAAGGAAAAGACAGCGCTAAAATTTATAATTTTTTATATAAATTTCCGAGAGAACGAATGCAGACATGATAGGGGCTGTCCATAAATTACGTAANGTTGATGCAATTAATTGTAATATAATCGCCATTCATACTACAATTGCAGTGTTTTAGCTCTCTGCAACTGATTTCGTGAAAATTGTCGTGAGTGCCATGAATTAAAAGTTCACTTGTGTTCTTTGATATTTCAATTGAAGTAATAATATTCAGATTTGTTGCAATTTGAATGCAAATCAACGTCACATTCCTGGTTAGTGTTTTCATTTTTCTGAAATAAAAATTTCAATAAAGTTTATTAAAATTATTAAAATCAGTATCTTAAAGACATGAATTTATTATTGATAAATATGATAATATAACAATATCTCGGGGTCTATATCACGATACAAAGTAAACATAAAATTAGTATTCGGCTTTTAGTGAAAACTAAAATGTAAAACTAGATATTATAAATTATAAATAGTCTTTTTTTCATATTTTTTTAACACAATTGTAAAAAACATCAAACTGTGGCTTCTGAACGAGCTTATCGAGTGGACGTGGCCACTTGAACGAAGCGTAAAGATTTCTAATTTCAGAATAAGCGTGAGTTGATTGCAAATTGGACAATGATAGATCACGTGGTAGACGAAGTCTAGGTTAGGGGTTCTCTAACTTTTTATCCTGTCGACCCCTTTATAGAATATTTGCCTTCTTATCGACCCCCAGATGAAGTATTTAATAAACCGTTAAATCATTTTTGCATTTCTAATGTTAAACGATAAGGAGACCTGCATAACAACCCAACGAAAGTATTTATAGTTCCCATATTTTATAAAATCCACCCAATAACATTAACAGAAAAAAGAGATATTTTCCACTGATTTTTAATCTTAAAAAATAATAGCAAAATTATGGATAGATGAAAATTTGCCTATAGTTCTTAAACCGTACATGTCATAATACGTAAAATACAGACTTATTTTTGAAAGCATAACATTAGTTATATTGGATGAAAAAACCTCTTACTGTCATTTTGCGACCACTACTGAACGCCTTAAAAATATGTAAACATACCTTTTTATTAAAATAGTTGATATTAGTTGGATGGATGTTTCTGAAGAAAAGCATCAAAATTATTGATATTCGGTTAAAAATTGGTAAGTTTTAGTCGCAAATCACCACGGTTTTCCAAGTTCAATCTGTTCCTCTGTTTTGTCAAAATTGCGTTCACGTGGCTAAAACCAGTTTCAACCACCTATGAAGTTGGGAATGCAAGTAAGAAAGGTTCGGCTTCTGCTCTGAGCTTGAAATATTTAGTGGCAATATTGTTATTGCGCAAAAATTCACTGAGATTTTTATTTTTAAACAACGCTTTAGCTTCGAGATCTACTCATATTTCACTGAATTCATCTTCTAAGCCAGTTTCACTACCTTCATTACCTATTTTTACATCAAATGGATTAGCAAAACATTCGGAAACAAGCATATTCTCCAATTCTTCGAAACGTGCTTTAAAGTCTTCTCTTAATTTATCAAGATGTTTAATATATATCTCCAAATTACGGTCGGAAACCTTTTCATTTTCTTTTAGTACTCGTAAGTTTGAAAAATATTTAAAATCGGATCGTGCCAGTGAAGATTTAAGTAGCTCCGTTTTTACTTGAAAGGCTATTTTTTCTTGCAAACGCTTCTGTACTATATTAATGATTTCGATATATTACGATATTTTCTCTGTAAAGGACAAAATATATACATTTAGATATAAAACACTTAGAGTAACAACTCAACTAGAGTGTAACAGTGCAACGTATGTCTGTGTATAATGAACTACCAGCGTTCGTAACATGTTTGCAACACTAGTACAGTTGCCAGATGCGTGAAAACAGAGTAGCACATGCTTAAAGCGGCGTAGGCTAAGGCAAAACTCTAGTAATAACTAGGGTAGTCAGTAATGTTGTTGATCATATCCGTATTTCGAATTTTTATTGGAATAATCGATTTTTATCCTAGACAGTTTAATTGATCCTCTTTGGTATTAATCGACCCCCTTTCAACCCTCGTGTATTAATCGACCACTGGAGAACTCTTATCGACCCCAAGGGGTCGATATCGACAACATTGGGAACCCCTAGCCTAGTCTAGGTTTTCTGTAGAGCAGAAGCAAGAAGCAGTTTCTGCCCGGTTATACATCTCCAGGTAGCTTCTAAAATTACCATACTCAGTAAGTAGTTGAGCAGTAGCAAATGTTAAATCGCTTAGTAGTGATGAGAACCTACATTCAACATTAGGAAAATAAAGTCTTGTTATTCTACCAGTTTTACTGCTCAACTACTTTTACTGATTCCACTTTCGCATAGCGTTGTCACGAATATAATTTTTAAGGCAGCTACGTGAGAGAGGGATGTGAGTGTAGTCCGAGTCAGTTTTCTTTGCAGCTGACTTAGCCTCAATGTTGGCGTTTTCATTTCCTAGGACGCCAGTATGGCCAGGAACAAATATAAAAATTATCTTATTTACAACATTTTTAATATGGTGCTGGATATATGCGATTTTATTGCTATTGCAATTGGGATTTAATAGAGCTTTTAGAACAGATAGAATCACTATAAATGTTGTTATACAGAGTTTTGTTTGGTAGTGAAGTGACCCACTGAACAGCTTGGTAGTCGGCATCTTTTTCAGCTTGATAGATGGAGGTATGTTGGAGGTATCTGCACCTTCTAACATATTTTTGGCGAAGTATGTAAGTTTGGAGGAAGATGGAGATACTCGAGCCGACAAGAAGGGAGCTTTTGGACCCATCTGTGTAGATATTGATGCCTGCAAGATTATCCACGGAGGAAGCGGATGACACCAAATAAACTTTTTTACAGGATGATAATCAGAGATAGTAGGGTAATTGCAATGTGGTAGCATATGAACAGCCGTAGATAGGAGTAGAGACCGTTGTTAAGCCTTGACGTTTGTAGTTCTGATGTAGTAGTTTAGAACCGTTTCTACAATACATAGTGGCAAAAAAAGGAGCTCTACCATTATCACAAAGGCATTAGTAAAAACAGTTTTGCAGTAATCTGAAATTCTGATGGTAAACTGGCTTTGAAAAAAGAGTAATTTACTTGCTACTGAATTTTTACTAGTTACATGATCACAGCCAGAGGCCGCGTAAAGTAGCATTGGTTGTATTGCCCCATTATATAGAGTTTTATAAGCTTTATTATTTAGTCTCCAGGTGCACCTAGCACATTTTAGCAGAATGTAGATTATTTTTTTGGCCTTAGACAAGATGTAATCGATATGGCAACAGAATGTGGTTTCTATCTATTCTCCCTTGTTTTATTTTGTATGACGTTTCTGTTTACTCGTGCACTAGCTTGTCGATCTGGCAAAGTTTTTGTGTCTTTTGTGAAAATTAAAATTAATATAAAAATAAATATTTTGAGGTTGATTAATGATGATAATAATAATAGTAATATTGTTAATAATTAAAAAATAAAGTTCTTAAAACAAATTGTTCATTCGAATTTATTAAATTCTTATATTTTTAAATTTGACTACCTAAAGTCTTTTTATAAATAATAGTACATATTAATTAACTAATTAATATTTTTATATTTTAGACCTAAGGTTTTTAGGGTTTATAAAAAAATGGTTTTGGTTAAAATTTTTCTATAAAATTATGCCAAAATATTACGTAAAATAGGGAAGGGGAAGGGGAGGGGATTAAAGAAAATATTACGGTTGCTTACACAGGGGTGGGTGGGAGTATAGAATGGCCGAAATCGCCCTTACGTAATCTATGGACGGCCCCATAGCAATATTTTTTCAGAATGGTTTAACACTGTTGTATAATTAAAGTTTTTATTACGCTTAGAAAAGGTTGTGCCGTCTGTAACCACGATCAGAACTTTTTATTTAATTATATCCACGTAACCTGCCTGAATCACGCTTTGTATCTTCTGACCGAACAAGATCGTTTGATTATAAAGACATAACAGTCTCTAAATTTGCCGGAAAAAACTAGTTGCAAAGGCAACAATGCGAACTGCTATGCATCATAAGCATCTTCCAGCTATTACTTTGCCACCCTCTCTTATAGTCACGATATGAAGCACATGATAAAACAGCTATATTCTATGCAGACCATTTACTTGACTTTCAAAATTTTATTAATGAACTAGATGAATCAGAAAGCTCTTTCGTTGTGGATGTTACGAAAGATTTGGAGAATCCACATTTAATTCCTTTTCTAGTTTAAATCCATTTGTTAAATTTTCCGGATATCATTAAAACGTTAGAAGCAAGAGGGTCGTCACTTGAACAATGTTTATAAATTTTTCAAACAGTACAGGATTCTATACAAAACTTTCCTGGTTTATGTGGAGAAAAACATCGCACGAATCTGGCGGCGCTTTTAGAGAACAGTACTTCTTACGTCCTTCGCCAAGTTAATAGCTGTCTAGTTGAAGATTCCTAAGGTTGTTGGGCTTGTCAATGTATCTTTCCTAAAATATTATCCTGTGACTATGGTCGAGGCCGAGAGATGTTTTTCATTGTATAAAAACATTTTCACTGACCATCCACACAGTCTGACAGAAGAAAATATTAATAGACTTCTTGTATGTGCATGGTCATGGTTGAAACAGTTTATAATCTTTTATACTGCATTAAATAATAAACAGATAACTGAAGAAAATTTGATAATTTTGTTATAATCTTATAATTATATTTGTTCCGAAAATAAATTTGAAAACTCGATCTTCGAAACTCCACTTTTATCGATCCGAAAAATCCGAGGCTTAATAAGTGTTAAATATTATATTAGTTTCTATGTTACCGCTAAAGCTCGAAATCCGTTAATGTGTACATTACCTAGCTAATATGCAGATTAACTAGGGTGATCCGTTAAAACTGCGAAAATTATTCCATTTCTCAAATTACCTAGGTAATGTTAAGATTATCTAGGTAAACTGCGAATTACCTACTAGTCACTCGGTAAAGTGAAAATAAGATCTTTGCTGGAACAACAGCAACGTTTTTTTCTGTACGCTTAAATTAACATAATGTTATTTATTTAATTTTCAATATCTGAAGAATAAAGTTAATACAATAAAACAATCAACAAAATAGTTGATTGAATCAATCATCAATCAATTAAAAAAACTTTAATACAAAAATCAAACGGTTTAAAATATTATTACAATTAGGGAAATGAATTTGCAAAACATATGATAAAATTGTACTTACTTATTAGTGCAATCTAAAGATTGGTGACA
>NW_019385877.1:154817-156983 GCF_000671375.1 Centruroides sculpturatus | reverse complement strand
GATAAAATTGTACTTACTTATTAGTGCAATCTAAAGATTGGTGACACTTTGAATTACGTAGCAAATTGGTTTTGCGACGAACACGCCTATTTGTGGTACATTTAGATTTGCAGTCACATTTTCTGAAACCCTGCCCAGTACCAAGGGATTGTTTTATTGCTGTTTGACGTAATGATAGTTCTACAGCAGGGACATCCATCTTCTTTCGTTAAAAATCTTTCGTTAAAAATCTCGCAAACACTGAATTTAGATTTTGCATACAATTGTTTTAAAATACCTGTTTTAGTATCAAGTTTATAAAAGCCATCCTCTGTTTTACTAAGAACCACAGCTAAAATTGAACGTGCATAAGTTTTTGCATCAATCTTCTAATTTTTCAAGGTCTTCTTCAGTTTTTATCAAATGTAATACAGTTTGTGGTATAATAGAAGAAGACTGAAAGAGTGGAAAAATTAGAAGATTCACAAGAGACTGTGATTATGAGATCACAGTCAAATCTTACTCAAGAGNACCTAAGGTTTTTAGGGTTTATAAAAAAATGGTTTTGGTTAAAATTTTTCTATAAAATTATGCCAAAATATTACGTAAAATAGGGAAGGGGAAGGGGAGGGGATTAAAGAAAATATTACGGTTGCTTACACAGGGGTGGGTGGGAGTATAGAATGGCCGAAATCGCCCTTACGTAATCTATGGACGGCCCCATAGCAATATTTTTTCAGAATGGTTTAACACTGTTGTATAATTAAAGTTTTTATTACGCTTAGAAAAGGTTGTGCCGTCTGTAACCACGATCAGAACTTTTTATTTAATTATATCCACGTAACCTGCCTGAATCACGCTTTGTATCTTCTGACCGAACAAGATCGTTTGATTATAAAGACATAACAGTCTCTAAATTTGCCGGAAAAAACTAGTTGCAAAGGCAACAATGCGAACTGCTATGCATCATAAGCATCTTCCAGCTATTACTTTGCCACCCTCTCTTATAGTCACGATATGAAGCACATGATAAAACAGCTATATTCTATGCAGACCATTTACTTGACTTTCAAAATTTTATTAATGAACTAGATGAATCAGAAAGCTCTTTCGTTGTGGATGTTACGAAAGATTTGGAGAATCCACATTTAATTCCTTTTCTAGTTTAAATCCATTTGTTAAATTTTCCGGATATCATTAAAACGTTAGAAGCAAGAGGGTCGTCACTTGAACAATGTTTATAAATTTTTCAAACAGTACAGGATTCTATACAAAACTTTCCTGGTTTATGTGGAGAAAAACATCGCACGAATCTGGCGGCGCTTTTAGAGAACAGTACTTCTTACGTCCTTCGCCAAGTTAATAGCTGTCTAGTTGAAGATTCCTAAGGTTGTTGGGCTTGTCAATGTATCTTTCCTAAAATATTATCCTGTGACTATGGTCGAGGCCGAGAGATGTTTTTCATTGTATAAAAACATTTTCACTGACCATCCACACAGTCTGACAGAAGAAAATATTAATAGACTTCTTGTATGTGCATGGTCATGGTTGAAACAGTTTATAATCTTTTATACTGCATTAAATAATAAACAGATAACTGAAGAAAATTTGATAATTTTGTTATAATCTTATAATTATATTTGTTCCGAAAATAAATTTGAAAACTCGATCTTCGAAACTCCACTTTTATCGATCCGAAAAATCCGAGGCTTAATAAGTGTTAAATATTATATTAGTTTCTATGTTACCGCTAAAGCTCGAAATCCGTTAATGTGTACATTACCTAGCTAATATGCAGATTAACTAGGGTGATCCGTTAAAACTGCGAAAATTATTCCATTTCTCAAATTACCTAGGTAATGTTAAGATTATCTAGGTAAACTGCGAATTACCTACTAGTCACTCGGTAAAGTGAAAATAAGATCTTTGCTGGAACAACAGCAACGTTTTTTTCTGTACGCTTAAATTAACATAATGTTATTTATTTAATTTTCAATATCTGAAGAATAAAGTTAATACAATAAAACAATCAACAAAATAGTTGATTGAATCAATCATCAATCAATTAAAAAAACTTTAATACAAAAATCAAACGGTTTAAAATATTATTACAATTAGGGAAATGAATTTGCAAAACATATGATAAAATTGTACTTACTTATTAGTGCAATCTAAAGATTGGTGACA
>NW_019385877.1:136480-152091 GCF_000671375.1 Centruroides sculpturatus | reverse complement strand
GTAATTCAAAGTGTCACCAATCTTTAGATTGCACTAATAAGTAAGTACAATTTTATCATATGTTTTGCAAATTCATTTCCCTAATTGTAGTAATATTTTAAACCGTTTGATTTTTGTATTAAAGTTTTTTTAATTGATTGATGATTGATTCAATCAACTAATTTGTTGATTGTATTAACTTGATTCTTTAGATATTGAAAATTAAATAAATAACATTATGTTAATTTAAGCGTACAGAAAAAAACGTTGCTGTTGTTCCAGCAAAGATCTTATTTTCACTTTACCGAGTGCCAAGTAGGTAATTCGCAGATTACCTAGATAATCTGCAGATTACCTAGGTAATTTAAGAAATGGAATAATTTTCGCAGCTTTAACGGATCACCCTAGTTAATCTGCATATTAGCTAGGTAGTGTAGACATTAACGGATTTCGAGCTATAGCGGTAACATCTATACTAGATTTTTTTAATCTAACAACATAAAATATTTAAAATAAATTTCTTTTTGTAACCTGTTATTGTATTTTTAGTTTCGTTGAAACTGTCAATTCAAAAAATGAAACATAATGACAGTACATGCAGGAAATTGCATTATTTGTATCAAAATATCAGTTGCGTGCCGTGACATTTGATAATAAGAAAGCTGAGTTTCTGTTAGAAGTCGACTTCCAGGGGCAATCAGTTAATTGCGCGTCGGTGATAGTTTAGGGTCCATTCGTATCGTTTGTTCGATAAGCCAGTAAAAACCGTAGACTTCTCTAAACGTATTATTAATATCACAATTACATTCCGAATCGCTAGCCACAATGTAAGGGCTACAATTAAAAATAAAATAATAAAAACTTACTTGGTGAAATAAATTGTGCAGTGGATGTACTGTACATACCTAGTACAAAATATTTTTCAATTGTATTAGTATACTTTTAAATAAAAATATAATTAAATATAGCTCTGTAAAGAACCGTACATAAAAGTGATATAAAATCTTTGCTTTTTAAATCTTTAAACAATTGTGAGTGACGAACAGACCCTCAGTAAAGTGTTATCTTGACCCTTGGTAATTTCTCAATTTAATCGCCTAATTTCAATCATATTTTAAAAAATTTTATCATACAAATTGGTGTCCACGGAATTGTTTTCTTGTTGAGGATGATCCATCTAATCATTAATGCATCATCCGGAATTTTCGATAAAATTCCAGTATTGGACGCCAGACCCTTAACAAAAACTTCCTGATATCATGGAAAAACCCAGAAGAACCCAAATAACGAGAGAGAGCGATGAAAAAAAATCGAGTCAGTCACTCTCCCAAGTTTGCCTCCTCAACACTTAATACCGTGCAAAATACCTTGCCTCTTTAAGGATATCTTACGCACCTCAGTGCCTCAACACAAGTCGGATATCACTCCGTGGAGCTGCTCCTATTACCGGAACACTAAATATTCAGAACAATTTCATCGAACCTCAACATTCCATTGACGGTGCATTCAGTCATCGATCTTTGACTTCTTTATAAGGTATTTATCCTGTAAACTCTATCTCTCGTGACAATTAGGTTAAATAATCTTTATAAATCCAAGATATCTAGATTTGTATATCGTGTACTCCTGCCTGCTAAAATAAATTTGTTATTGTTGATTAATTTGAACTCAGAGTGATCACTTCGTTTCTCTCTCTTCACTTCTACTCCGAATCCCACCACTCACCCGCTACAACTCGCATGACGTAAAGTCGCGATTTCCGAGTCCTGAGAAGCTCGGTGGTATCACATCCTGACGCGGTTTCAAAGAGACACCGACTTTTCTGTCACACATTCCACTTAGTAAAAATAGCTCCCTACCAATGACTAATCGATGGAATCAGAGACGGTTTTGGTAGCTGTGCAGTGCGTGCATGCATGCGAAATCCCGATTGTGCTGATACCAGTTAATATCAAATGCCTCTTTTTTGTCGCATCACTAGTATATCTCAAAGAACGCAACAGGGTTGTTGTAAATTTTTAACGTTTCTCACTACAGCTGTAAAAATATAAATATGTTAAACTTAATAGTCATTCGTTTTATAACTAATTCGTTTTAGGTCGAGGTGTCCACGAAAAATTCTGAACTTTACTTTTTAGTCACTCTCATTGAACTGGAAAATTTTCTGTCTTTATTAAATCTAATATTATGAAGAAATCAGTCCCCACTGTACTCAGCTAGAAATTGGTTCGGTTAAGCTTTTGTTTAAGTAAAATTCCGGCTCTTTCAGCAGGGTTTTGTTTGTGTTCCCAATTCCTTAATCGCTTAATTATTTAACTACTTCTTAAGTAGAAATAAGTCGAAACCGGTTATTTTGTACTTGAATATTTGTATCTCGGAAAGAAGTGGAAAGACAAATTTTATGTCAACAACTACATAAATCGTAAATTTAAGGAAAATAAATTCTAGAGCTTTTTCTGTACTTCGTGCATCTCTCATTCATTAAATTTAGTTGTAAATGATGCTACCAAAGTAACAGTAATTTTTTTAACATTGTACGTTTTTTTCTACATCCCCTTAAAGATGAGACATACAAAATCGTAATGACATTGGTTTAACATTGAAATCCGTAAGTAATATAAGATGGGAGAGTAGAATAAAAATATCAAATATTTTAATGGATTTTTTTAAACCTCTGTCAACTATACAGAACTACAGTAGATCGTCGTTTATCCGAAAGTCAATTATCCGAAAGAATTCCAGTCAGCAAATTTAAATTTTTGCCAGTACTGTGGCGCTGCAATCTTTGGCCATGTCTTGCGCTACTCAAATATTTTACGTTTTTGATAGTAAATTAATTTCTGAAGTATAATTTTTTATTGTTTTTATATTTTTCAATATATTTATTTTGTTTGTACAAAATAAAAAAATAATTTTTAACGATACAATAGTCACGATTATTATTTTAAAAAGTTTACGTTAGGCTTAACATCGACGAAAATTCAACGCGAAGCGACACACGCAACATAGAAAAGTTTCAACATAGGATAGGTTATATTTTTTCGTACACAATCGGTTATCCGAAAAATAAGTTAATCCGAACAACTCCAGTCCCCAATTTATTCGGATAAACGACGCTCAACTGTATCATAAAAACATACCAGTAAATTTTTATCGGTTGGGTTAAATTATAAATTTACTCGCAATTCACATAATTGGGTGATGATGGCCAAATATCTAGTGGGCAGGCGGCTAACAGCCAAGAATCGATTCTGGATAGAAACATTAGAAGCATTATACATGTGTAGCTTCCACCGGCTAAACCATTTTATTTTTTCATTTAGGAAAGTCATCATTTCGTCTTCTGAGGATCAGAGTACCCCTCTTCTCTGCAGAGCACTACAGAGGATTCCTAATCTTTATTTCAAAATAACATTACATCTTACAACAAATAGAGACATACAAACTAAAAATTGAATAAAGTTCAGTACAATATTGGTACACTGGGCGTTTTGAAGAGAATTGTCTTCTGAGTGGCAGGTCACCACTTGAAAACCCCGATTGACTTACCCAAAATTAGGTCCTCTACATTTAAATATGGCTCTAACAAGTCTTTTTAAGTTCCGGCAAAACATTCTTAGTTCTGGTCAGTTGATATAAATCCGTTTCAGTATTTCACTTGCCCTTGTTAAATGAGCACTTCACTTCACACTGGAGAGCTGCTTATCTTCTGCACTCCAGCAAAAGATGTTCCACAGTTTGTCTTTCCGTTCTGCACTCACATTTTTCTGTTTCACTTTTATTAGTTTTCTTAAAGTAAACCATGCATGGCCCGAGAGGACTTGGGTAAAGTAGAAGTCCACTGGGATCCAGCAAAGCACTTTCAGTCTGTCTTCTACGTTTGGCAGGATTTTGTATGTGTGTCTACCTTTGGTGGATTTATTCCATCTCAATTGCCACCTTCTGCACATAATCTCATTGATTTCACGTTTTATATAAGCTGCAGGCAGTTCAGTAAAGTCAATTTCTTGTTTGTTGGCCGCCTCTTTGGCAAACCGGTGTGCTCTCTCATTCCCAGACCCAGAAACGCGATGTGTTCCTGAACCTATTTGAAACCAATGGTTCCTTCTCCTTCATTTTTTTTGATCATTTGCTTTATATCGATAGTTATCTGATTTGTGTCCTTAAACTGATGTAAGGCATCAAGGGCACTCCTGCTGTCTGTGCAGATGAGCACCTTCTTGTTTTTCATATTTTCAGTGTAGTACCTCACTGCTTCTCTTATTGCCAGTAACTCGGCCTGATAGACAGTACATCTGTCATCCAGCCTATATTGTTTATAGGCAACTTCTAGGTCCTCCATGTAAACCACCAGGGCTGCTCCAACTCCTTTCTCGCTTTTCGAGCTGTCTGTATATATTTAGGCATCTGTATGTTGGTTCTCATATTTCTCTTTAATCCTGACTCTTTCTGGGGGCCAAGTAACTTTGTGACGACTGGTTTTGTGAAGTACGTCCCAGCAGGGAAGATGTTATCTCCTATTGTGATAATAAGGCCTTTCCTGACCATGTAATTCTGAGCCTTTTCTTGAACCACTAGATCAATAGGTGGCACAACGCATATGACTAGTAGTGCCTCAGTAGAAATAGTGCAAAATGCCTTAGCAATTCGCAGAGTAACGTGTCTTTGAGCTGTCATTAGGATTCTCTTATTTCGTTTTTTGTCTGTGTCCATGTGCCATGCTGCAGCTGCATAGGTAATCTTTGGGACAACATTTATATTATAAATTTCTCTTACTGCGTTTGTATCCAGGACCAAGTTGGCCTTAACAACTCTTGCCAGACTGTAAAATATTAGATTACTTCTGGTTTTTAACATTTTAATGTGTTCGCTTCAGTTGAGGTTTTTGTCCAGGTATTTCATTGATTGGATTATAGCTATTGATTTGCCATTCATTTTAACAGTCGGTACCCACTTATACAAGTCTGATTCTCTTAATCTGTGAAAGATAATTCTTTGAGTTTTCCTGGGGTTAAACTCCAGCTTATACCTTTTGCCAAAATCTGAAACTGTTCCCAACAGGATCGTCCCTTTTGTTTCAATCTCCCTATGGGTGCGTTTACTTCTGAGTTAGCAGTGCTAATTCTGATAACCGGATGTGACGTCATTAGCACGTGTATTCGTGCTTGCTTGTCCAATTCGAAAGTGAACACATACGCTAACAAGAAATATGGCGGTTTCCAGCCATATTTCTTGTTAGCGTATGTGTTCACTTTCGAATTGGACAAGCAAGCAGGAATACACGTGCTAATGACGTCACATCCGGTTATCAGAATTAGCACTGCTAACTCAGAAGTAAACGCACCCTTTGAGAGTTGGCACCAAACACTAAGATTGTATCATCGGCAGAAGCTATTTTTTTAATCTCTTGTCATGTTCCAGGAAACTATTCTATAAGATATTCCAGAAGAGGGGCCCAGAGTTTGACCCCTGGGGACACCCTCTATTTATTGTACATGTAACTTGGAAATTCCCATGGGCATATCCAATAGTTCTGCTGTTGAAGTAAGCTTCCACCAGTTTATAGATGTTTCTTGGACACCCTATCTGCCTGAGGTTAAGTAGAACCTGGGCCCACCAGGCATGATTGAAAGCCCCTTTGATATTGAGGCTAAGTAGGCAACAAAACTTGTGATCAGATATAGTTTGTTTGACATTGTTGATAACCAGACATATAATGTCTTCAGTTGACTTCTCTGGCAGAAAGCCAAACTGATTCAGGCTAAGGGCCTATTCTTTTAATAACTGGTAAGTAAGCCTTTATACTATTAAGTAATCCAGAATCTTTCCCATCATGGGGAGCAGGCTGATGGGCTGGTAACTCCCTGGTTCATTCTTGTCTATATCAGATGCCTTGAGTATAATTACCAGTTTGGCCATTTTCCATTTATTCGGGAATAGCCCATATTTCAGGCATAAGTTACAGACCCTGACTAGGTCATGTGGAATCATTGTCCATACTTTGTGTATAATTTCAGTGGTTAAAATAACAAGTTTTCACGCCGGGATTTTTTGTAAAATATTTTAAAACTGCTATATTTTTTTAAATTTTTGCGCTAGAAACGCGCTGTTTTTTATTTTGTCTATAAACACTTCATTCTCACTGATTATCGTATTTGTTTTTATTATTCACGAAAATAAATTTTTAAAAAGAGAAAAGTCCTCGTCGATATTTTTTGTAAAATATTTTAAAACTGCTATATTTTTTTTAATTTTTGCGCTAGAGACGCGCTGTTTTTACAAAGTTGAAGTGTTTCTACGTATAACAAAACAAACCGCGTCATTCTAGCTTCAATAGAACCCCCGATGTTTACGTTCAAAGATTGATTTATGACCGGGGTGTGTCAAGTTACACGTACTGTCATGGCGTCGGCTTCCCGGTGTGATAAGCGATACTTATTATTTTTTATTTTAAAATATTTAAAATTTAATAAATGTTCTGAATATAATTACTTGGATTGGCTTTTGTTTAGGTTGTCTGACTGTAACATCGACAAATCAGTTCATCTAGTCATAAATATTCCCGGGAAACTCCACCTTCTTATAGTATGTCTATGGGAGACCTTCTTGCCGTTAATTGGCGTTCATGGGCGTAGCGAGGGGGGCCTGGGTGGGCACGGCCCTTCCCAGGGAACCTGGTGCCCCCCAGAAAATCACAGCCAATAAAGTGTTGAGTCGATTTGTAAAAACCTAAAGCTAAAATAAAAGTTTTGAATACTAAGAAAAGGTGAACGGCTCGCTCGGTGCCCAATAATGAACAATAATTTGAAATAATTCAATTTTGTGTCAGGTTGGCCTCCACTAGGCCAACCTGACACAAAACTCTGGCTATGCCCATGTTGGCGTTAAATTTCTTGTTTAAACGCCTTTTATGCTCTAATTAGTGAATTCTATTATGACTGAATCAACATTAACCAATGAGTGTTTTTTCAGAACCGCCCATTTAGGATTTTCCCACGAAGAACCAATGACTTCCAAAATCACGTGTTCGGAGTTAGAACGTAAACAAACGTTGAGAAGTAGCTATTTTCCTTTATGTTATATCTGTAATTTTACTACTTTTCATGTTATTTGACTTTACTTAAACCAGAAGATTACTCGAAAATTTTTCCAGGAAATTCAACTTCTTCTGACATTACATAATATGAGAAAATATGTAAATAAACGCATGCAACGCTTTGTTCGAAAATTAAACTTTTTGATATATAGATAAATTTCGATCAAGTGTGTTTAGATAAAAGTAAAATATTAAATGCTAACTGCAAGAGAATATTCAACGATCTGTATAGAAAAATCGTTGTAGAAAGATAAAAAAAAATGCAGACACCAAGTGTCTGCATTCTTCAGGAAATACTTCCAGATGTTGTCTATTCGCTGGAAAAAACTCATCATTGCTAATTATATTTGAATATAGTAATATTCGTTTAAAAAATATGTATATAATGTCTAATATTCACTTCTCGAAGCAGAAATACGTTTAAAACTAATTAACCTGACCTAGTTACCCCAACCCCACCATTCTCCTGCTGAATCAGGAAGTAATTGTAAACTTTTAACCCCTGGTCGGAAAACACGTGCATTTGTTTTGTTTCAAAGTAAACAAATGCCTTTGCATTATAATCTGGGCAAAAAAAGGGCTGATTTAACGATACTATTACTACATACAAAAAATTGACGCGCATCACACGTCGCTTTGCACGTCAGTAATCGTGTGTCACAATTCTTGCCTTAGCTAGCGTCCTTGAATGACCGTTTGAACACGTGCTACAGTTATTTATAGCTCTGTAAACAGTGGGGACTGATTTAGCGGTAATAAATGTAATAAACGAACTGGAATTGCAGTTTAACGTTTCGCATGCGACAGGGGACCGAAAATTCGGTTTATAATATAAACTAAGCAAATAAATCACTCAAAAACATAACCTTATTAAGAATCCAACGTATGAAGACGAAATACATCGTTAAATATGTAATATTCTATCACATGGATTTATGCAAATCAAATAAATTGTATGTCCAGAGCCTCGAGTCGCCAGTCGCGCCGGTCTACACGACACGTAGCTTTAGCCTCGAGCTACATGCCTCCATCCGGTTAAATCTTTTATGACATTTCATACAAATATGTAAATGATTATTGGTATGATGAATCTTTCCTTTTAATAATGCACTAATATTTGTAATACCAACACAGTGATATTCTTCATCATATTTCATTTCTTTATGTTTTAGATTAGGTTCTTCAGTTCATGATTGTATATAATTATATTGATATTTAGTGTAAGCAAGAATATTCACGTGTTGTTTATTTTCATAAATTTTTTCACTCCTGTAAAATAGAATTCTTTCTTCTTCTTACAAGAATATAAAAATTTATTGAAATATTTAGAAACTCTTCATATTTTATTATTATATCACTATCTATTCTAATTGGATAATCCATCTTTAAAGCTTCATATTTTGTAATATCATAATTACTCACTCTATCAACATGAGTTTTTGGAGGATTTAAAATACTCTCAAGTGCATATTCAAAGCATCTCTCATCTTCTTTTTTATAACAAGGAAATTGTCTGGTTTTAATATTTTTAACATTTCTACAACATTTTTTATCCTTTACCCATTTTGGTACATCAATCCATTTTCCTCCTAATATAGGTTTATATTTATCTCTTAATAATTCCAAATGAACAACTCTATCGAATTGATATCTAGTACTTCTCACTATCTTTTGCTCAAATAGAGATAAAATATCGTTTTTCATAACATTATAACTTTGAGATAATAAATGTCTATTACTTAAGAAAACTTTATTAACTTTTGAATGTAAATAAAAATCTTTTTCATTTGTAATTTCTCCGGTTATCGGGTCTCTTATTACGTATCTAATTTTTAGAATGAGTTCAATTTTTAGATTATGGTGCTTTCTTAATCCTTTCTCAAGTAACTTATTTACCACACTCTCTGTATCTTTTAAATATAAATCCGGATCATGAATATATATTGACTGAATATGAAAATCAGCAATCATAACATTCCATGCTTTACTATTTCTTGATTTTTTAACTGAAACAGTTTTATTTTTAGTTTCACTCAATATATCATAATCATCTTCATCAACATTAACGAATGGTAAAAGTTGAAATCTTTTTCCCGTTAATCTCAATTTAGGTTTTGGGAATTTTTCATCTTCAGCATTCGAGAAAGGTAAGTTCAGATTGGTCTTCATTTATATAGTAAAAAAAACTTCAACAAATTTTTTTTCATAACACCAAACTCATTACGAACATAAAGATTTATTATAAATTTTAGCTAATAACTATATTTTTATAATTATTTTCTTTTAAAATAAAAACACACCAATCAATTTTATGTTTACGTTTTATAATTAAATCTTCGGTTAATAGCAATATTTGCTCCACTCAATATTTTTTCAATAATAAACACGTCTTACAAGTATAACCATATCCATCAATATTCCTTTTATTTTTGTGAAATTCATCTAAAGATTTTTCCTCCTTACATTCACTACACTTTTTAATTTTATTTAATCGCCTTCTATGAATATCATTTTTCACATGTTTCTCTAAATATGATTTAGAAATTTTTTTACCACATTCACATTCTATTAATTCTTGTTTTATGTCTTTGGTTTTAGTATAATAATTTTTATAGTATTCATTAGTACAACCTTTACACCATATAAAATATCCATCTTTAGAATTATTATCTTTACTATATTCTTCGAATGGTTGATGTATTTTACAATGATTACACTGCTTTATTTAATAAGGAAAAAATTTTGTTCATAATAAAAAAAATAAATTGATAAGAACGCAGAGGAAGTTGACCTCATTTACTGATGACGCATGGGAAGTTGATGATTAATAATTATTACTACAGGATGTTAAAATATCCTTTTTTGTGTTCAGTTCACCGAATACAGTCAGTATGAGTGCTACTGAAGAAATTGCTAATTTTAATTTAATGATTAGAAACTAAGCAAGAAGGTGAATTTATAGAAGGTTAATGATGAATTTATAAACTTATATTGAAAGAAGAAAGAACTCTTGAAAATGTTACAAAAACAATCATATTCAGGTAAGAGACTTCAATTACCATATAAAATGACGTGGGAACAAAGGCTTATAAATGTTGTCTAGTCATTTTATTTCTTCTATACTACTATGAGAGCTTAATGAAAATTATAAGTGGCAAAATTTGGAAACTTCAAGTTGGTTTAAAACCTTATGTTCACAATAACTTTAAGACATGAAAGACGAATAAGAAAGTTTTATAATCCCTTACCAAAGTTTTTAAACGCTTTCCCTGAATATAAGTCTTTTTTCCAACAGTCATTTTATCAGTGATTGTGAAATCGCTCTACCTCATAGGAGAAGAAAACATGCTTGTCCGTTTTCAACTACCATTTTGAAAGTGATGTCATAGGAAGAAAAGACATGTTTGTCCGTTTTCAACCACCATTTTGAAAGTGATGTCATAGGAAGAGAAAACATGCTTGACCGTTTTCAACCGCCATTTTGAAAGTGATGTCATAGGAAGAGAGGACATGCTTGTCCGTTTTCAACCGCCATTTTAAATTGACGACATAGGAAAAAAAGACATGCTTGTCCGTTTTCAACCACCATTTTAGAAGGGATGTCATAGGAAGAGAGGAAATGCTTGTCCGTTTTCAACCTCCATTTTGAAAGTGATGACATAGGAAGAGAGGACATGCTTGACTGTTTTCATCCACCATTTTAACTGATTGTATTGTAGTGTACATCATATGAAAATAAATAAAATATCATATAAAAATGAAATAAAATGTTTGTTAATTAATGGATTTTTTTATCAATTCAACTGTTAAATGAATCCGGATATCCTAACCACTTAACTAAAAGTTTATTTCCTTTCTTTTTAATTATTTTTTCTATCTTATAAACTTCATCCTTTTTATCATATTTTACTAACTCATTTTCATAAAAAGTTCCTTTAATATCTTCATTATTTAAATCTTTAATTCGATAAGTAATTGGATCCGTCTTCAACACTTTAGATATTATAAATATTTCCTCTGTAAAAGAGGGTAAATAGTTGTTTATATATAGATATTCTAACTGTATCGCCTACTTCATATTTGGGAGATTCAGATATAATTTTTCTTTTAAACAGATCATTATAAACTTTCGATTCGTTATCTTTTATACTTGCTTCTAGAGGAGTCATTTTTATTGATTTATGATAAGAGTTATTATAATTTTTAATTAATTTATCTAAAACATCTATCCATTTTTTAGTGTTGTTAGCAGTAAAATATTTCCACATTTTCGTCTTTATAGTTCTATTAAATCTTTCGACTACTGAGCATTTTATTTCTATATTTTCGGTAGTAAACAATGAATATTATTATCTTTGAACAACTGTTGCGTCACTTTATTAATAAATTCAAATCCATTGTCGGTTTGTAGCTTTTCCGGTGATCTTTGCTTAAATATTTTAGCAAATGCTTTGGATATTTCTTCACCCGTTTTCTTTTTAATTGGAATAGCCCAAGCGTATTTACTAGATATATCAATAACAGTTAATATGTAATTAGTATTATCATTATATTATTTAAAGTTCTGCATATCCAATAAATCTGCTTGCCATTGATCATCAATGTGAGAAACGTAAGTTTTTCATTTACTAAATTTTCTTATAATTGGTTTATGTTTAGTATATTCATCCTGTTGATGTAAAAAATCTGTAATAACTTTTCTAGGTAAACCAGTCTTTCTTTGTAATTCATTGATACCACAGTAACCAGTTTCTGGATTATAATAAATATCCTTGATCGAACTCATAAAAAAACAACTTTCTTAGTACCACAAACAGAACACGTTCCTTTTGCTATAGGTTTAATGTTTTTTCTTCTTGATTTTATAATATTATTTGTTTTTTTTTTACACTTTAAACCAGGGGTGTCCAACCTTTTTGTTCCTCTGGGCCACATTGGAAGAAGTCATGGAGTTTTGGGCCACAAGCATAATAATATATTTGTGACCCAATCGTTAAATATACTTGTATAATTAATGATTAACATGTCTAGATTATAGTAATAAGTATTAAAACTTTATCACTAAGAAGGATATTTAAAAAAATTACTTCTACAGATTTCGAATTTTTACGTAGAAATAAATAAATTCATCTGTTATAAAGGAGACAAACAAAAATTTACTTGAAAAACACAAATATTTGTTTTATTTGGGTCTCTAATTAATAAAAAAACGACGAAACATCATTTTAAAGTGCATTTTTATTCGACTAATATTATAAATAATATGTAGACCAGAAAGTAGCCAATGCGCAAAATGATAAGTTTTTACGCCAAACTAAAAAAAAAGGTAGCCAAATTTGGCGCAAAGTTGCCAAATCTTGCAACGCTGGAAAGAATACTAAATAATGCTGGAGTTGGAACTCAAAGGATTATAGATCCAAATTTGAAAAAAGGAGAGAAAGAAAAAAAAAAAAAGTAGTGATGAAGGTTGGAAAATTAAGGGTCAATATTTGCATAACAGAAGGTCTATTTATCCTTTCTCACTACTTTTTATCTTTTAGCCTTTCTCTCTTTTTCTCAAATTTGGGTCTATAATCCTTTGAGTCACAACTTCAGCTTTATTTAGTATTCCTTCGTCAAGTATTTAAAAGTATTTCCTTTTCACTCAAAAATAAAATATGTATAAAAGTTTACGGCTTTGTGAAACTTCTTTTTTGAGTTTATGCCGTTGAAATAAATAAATAAACAAAAAAATAAAACAATTTGTCGATTTTGTTTACACGTTTATTGGGCCGCATTGGAACTTGCCTTGGGCCGCGGGTTGGACATCTCTGCTTTAAACAATATATAGCATTTCTATTAGGAGAAATTCCAAGGCCGAATCTCTTCTTTGCACTAATGATTGGTTTTATAACAGCACTTGCTTGTTTTTCTCCAAGTGGGTAAAAGGCACTCGATGGGTTATCAATAAGATCTAATTCATTTAGCATTTCTTGATCTGCTATATGTCTATCAGCAGTATTTTTTGATTTACTATAAGCAATATCATCTTTTTACAAACTTTATCTACTCTATTTATTCCAGAATCACCTCTTTCTAATCTTTTTTGTAGTTTTGTAAAGGGGCCACAATATTGGTATCCAGGTATATGCATTTCAGGTGGATTTACTTTATCTTGTAACCACCCAACAATATCACCACCTCTTTTATTCATTTGTTTATTCAAAAATTTATATCCATTCAGTTGTGCTTTCTTTATATATTTCTCTAATGGAAAATATTTCACATTTTTAATAAACTGTTCTTCTCTCAAATACACGTCATATTCGGATATGCTCCCAGCTTTAAATAGATTTAATAGCTGTTTATAAAATTTAAATGCTTGTTTGTATTCTTCTTTTTTTCTGATAGTTTTAACAATTTATCTATAACTTTAATTATTCCAGCTCCCAAGCTTAATACTGCTAACGACACAATAACAAATGCAAATAAACCTGAAGCACTAAATATAAATTTAACAATTGTTAATAATACACTAATTATATGATAATCATTATAACTCTTTCTGAAAACATATTTTCTTTTATAAGTATTCATCCATTTATAAAGGAGTAAAATTACGTCGATACTTTATTTTTGGGTTTTTAAGATCAAGCATAAAAAAATCGTATGGTTTTTGAGTAGCTTCACTATATAAATTTTTACAAAATGATCCATCTATTTTTCTAATTATCTGTTTAATTACTCTGTCTTGAATCTTGAAGACAATAATATAATTAGTTTGTTCTTATATCAATTGGTGTTGAATAATAGGATTGAGATACGTAAATAATTGAAGCATTTTTCTTCTTTTTTCTAATACAGAAATCTACAACTTTAGATTGATCTTTTTCAGTAATACAATCATCAAAAATAATCAGATTTTTTAAAGATGGATCTAAACTATCAACGTCAATCATATCCTCTATGCTCGAAGAAAATAACGATCCCGTTTTAAATTTTTTAAATAACTGTAATAACTTTTTATTTTTTACACTCATTATATCTTCTTCTTCCAACTCATCAAATTGAGTNTGCTCGAACAAAATAACGATCCCGTTTTAAATTTTTTAAATAACTGTAATAACTTTTTATTTTTTACACTCATTATATCTTCTTCTTCCAACTCATCAAATTGAGTATAGTTTTCTAGAAGTTTTTCATTTTTTGGTTAATTGATATCTTTAGCACATACATATAAATCATCAAAATTCAGTTGATCATAAATTAGATTAAATAAGAGAGTTTTGTTTTCCCACATCCTGATGGACCAACGATTAAGAGTCTGAATGGATGTTTAGGTAATAATGGATTCTGATTAGGATCGTCATATTCATCCGGTTCTGTATAATCTTTTATCTTAATTATTTATTTGTTTAAAAAAATTTCAGCTTGAGCTAATTTTTTTAGCTTAGTAAATAGATGAGAAGACAAAGAAAGCGTTACTTACTTTAGCTAAGCAGAACAGAGCACTAAGAAAGAAGAATGAAGAACAATTATTACGTAAAGCAAAATATGAAGAAAGTTTTACAGAGATTCAAAAGCCAGTTACAGAGAAATTAGACGTTCCTATACAAGATAGACAAGATTTAAAAGCTATTGAAGATGCTATTCATAATATAACAATTCCTTCTACTATTGATTCATCATTTCCTGAACTTCCTGATGCAGAATCAACTTTAGTTAAAACAACAAAAAAGAAGTATAGATATACTGTAGAAAACATAGATGAAGGATTAGATATTTCGTATTTAGAACAAAATTGCTTTATTCTTCCTTCGCAATTAGTTAATAAACCTAATGAAATAGAAGAAATGCTTGAAAAAACAGAAAGAAGAACGAAATCATTAGGTACATTTAAAGCAAAAGTGAATAGAAAATTAAAGAAATCTACAGATGATTTTCAAAGAAAAGCATTAGAAGAAAAGATAAAATTATATCAGTCTGATTTAGATTTATTTAAACTTTATAAAGAAAAATTAAAAGTTTAAAGTCTACTTCGCAATCATTTAAAATTAGTGGAGAAGGATTAGTTAGTGAATTAGATAAATTAACTGATAAACTGCTTGGTAAAGATGAAAAAGTATATAATAAAATTGTTAAAATTCTAGATCTATTATTAAATTCAGGAGAAGTAACAGCTGATACAGTGAAAGAATATTATTCAAAATTTTTATCTAATTAAATGAGTAATTATATTAAGGTTAGAATCTATCTCAGCGAATCTCAAAAAAATAAATTGAAATCAGCCTTTAAGAATGATGAAGAAATATATTTACAAATTGATAAATCTAAACCTCCTAATCATGATATGTTTTTAACAAAAACTCAAATAAAAAATATTAATGAAGGAAAGAGAATAAAAATAAGTAGAACTCAATTAAAAAAGAATGGAGGCTTCTTACCATTTTTAATTCCTATTCTAACCACTTTGGCTACGGGAGCTTTATCAGGTGCTGCAAGATGGGGAGCTAGAAAAGCTTTAGATAAAGTAACTGGATCCGGATGTAATAAAAAA
>NW_019385877.1:119241-135250 GCF_000671375.1 Centruroides sculpturatus | reverse complement strand
AAAAAATCGCTACGGATCACGTGACACGCGCCGCTGTTCGGTGTACAGAGCTAAATGTCCTTGAGAACAGCTGTTTGTCGAAGCTAGCGGGTTATTTCCAAGTAAGTTTCAGGGGAAGATAGGTTTCTACACAGATGTGCATCAGTTACCGTATGCACACAAATACATCACGAGAATATCGGTGATTTGTGATGTTTCTATAGGAGGGGACAAAAAAAATGGTCAATAACAAAAGCTTCTATTGGATGTATAATTTCAAACTTTGCTGAGGTCATAGAAAACATCCAATAGAATATTTTATTTTATTTTATTTTATTTATTACAGAATTAAGGAGGATGTCTATTATTGAATTAGACTTAGCCTCATAGAATAGAAAGTTATGAAGTAAAGGATTAAGTTGTAAAATGAAGATGTTGGGAGTATTTTTGAAGGATAGTAGATAGAAGAAAAGAAATAAGGTTGAAAGTTAAGTGGGTTAAAAAGAAGGTGGGTGGGCCTCAGAGCGACCGCATCGCAAATGATAGATATATATGTATTATGTTACAATGTCAACAACGCAGTGTTGGAAACAATATAATCCCGACAATTCGTTTAACACAGAGATGAGGCTGCAAAAGGCCGCTATATACAGAAATATTGTTAAACACTATGAGCCTGGTAATTGCCAGAGTCCAGAGAGACAGTAGTAGAGCAGACTGTAAAACGTGTTATAGGTTGCCTATAACTTCGCTCGGTACATAGTAGGGGAGAACGTTGTTACCAAAATGTAGTCACCGAAGACAGTCACAGTTTGCGCGGTACAAAATAAATCTGAGGCGAAGAACTGTATTTAGAGACAACCTGATACAAACAGTAATTAAAGAAATCGCGGTTAAACAATGATTTAAGCCGAGAAAGAACTTAAGGTACATAAGCGTGGGTGAAAACCGAACACAGTTTCGCGTGATGAGAGGTTTTCGAACCGTAACAGAGTAAAAACAGGTGATTTAAGTTAAAAATAACAGGTCGTGGCTAAGAATAAGGCAAGGAGAATGAACCAATTAATTTTGCATGTGAATAAACATAGAGGACAACATATAAGCAAAGGTATCAGTCAGCGACAAAATTTGATCTGTCACACTGGACTCAGTACGTCCACTGTAGTGGGCGTACTGAGTCTACTACACTGTAAGACTGAAGTGCTCATTTTCAGGTACGCTGGCGTTCTGTTGTGGGTAGGAGATGAGGGCTTTGGTCCGGCTGAGGAAGTTGGTAAAGTCTTTCCAGAGTTCTCTGTCCTGAAATAAGTCTGCTGGTTCGGGTGGCCAAGTTAGTCCTTTTTTTAGGCTGTTGGTGATCAGTCCTAGCCGTAGGTGGTCGAAGTTAGGGCAATGGAACGCTAGGTGTAATGCGTCTCCGATGGATTGTGTTGAGCATGTACAGTTGCTGTTGTTGGCTTTCCCGAACCGGTGAAGGTAGGCGGGAAAGTTACCATGACCAGTTAGGATTTGAGAAGTGTCTGCTTCAGGGGTGTAGTGCTTGGCGTTCTTCCTAGTGAGGATATTCGGGATAAATTTAAAGCAGTTTCTTCCCGTGTTAGCAGAAGACCACTCTTGTTGCCAAAGGGCCTCGGCAAAGGCCCGAAGGCGATTCTTCAATGTGGATTGAGGAATTCTGTCGAATGAGTAATGACACGAAGATCTGCTGCCCATTTTAGCCAGTTTGTCCGCTGTTTCGTTTCCTTTGATGCCACTGTGCGAAGGGATCCAACTAAATTGTAAAGTGCGACTTGATCCAAGGTGATTTGCTGCTGACAACATTCTGGCAGCAAGCTTAGTAAGGCGGTTGTTCCCGTGAAGAGTATGGAGCACCATTCTGCTGTCCGTTAAAATCAGGATTTTTCCTTTGAACTGTCTAATGTTATTAATTATGTGAATGGTGGCTTTCAGGATGGCCCACATCTCTGCTTGGGAGATGGAGCAGTGGGGGGCCAGCTTATGGTAAGCCTGGTAGCAGGTCCTCCCTTTAGAGTTGATAATGACGAAGCCAGAACCATTGCCTGTGTCGTTGCTGGAGCCATCAGTGTAGATGGTCCAGTTAGCCTTAAGATTTTTAACGTTTTCGAAGTCCCAGTTGATGGTGTAGCCTAGATCGTCAGCCGGATGTTGGCTGTGCTCGTCCCTCTTTATAGTCCTGTCCACGCCGTATTTATGAATGCTGCGGACCAACGAAGTATTGTCTTTGATGAGGTCAGCAAAGACGTGTTTATTCGTAGCATTGTTATCTTGCCAGGGATAGGTACCGGGACTAGTCAAGTGCCAATACCAATTTAAAAGCTTTGCCTGGATGTGAATAGGAGGAAGATCTGCCATGACCAGAAGTGCATTGGAAGGAGCCGTTCTGTAGGCTTTGCATATCCTGATGCTGAACTTTCTCTGGGTGGAGGCAAGCTTGCGCCGAATATGTTGTTTATTAAGCGCCTCTTGCCAGACTGGGACAGCATAGAGTATGGCAGGCTCGATTGCTGCTTTGTAAATTAATCTGCTGTTTTTGTAGTTAAGGCCCCAACGTTTTGCCGACAGCCAGTTTAATAGGTTGGCTTTTTGAGCCGTTTGCCTACAGATGTTTTCAACGTGGGAGTACCAGTTGAGTTTTTCGTCGAAGTAGATTCCGAGGTACTTGATTTCTTGAGCATTCTTTATTTTTTTGCCGTTGATGTAAATCCCTGGTGGACGTTGTAACCTTTTTTTCTTATTTCTCCTGGTACAAACCATGGCGGTGCACTTGTCGTAATTTAGCGGTAGTTTGTTGTTATCGCTCCAGTTATAGATATCTTTGAGGCAGGTGTTGGTAATGTCGGCCAGGCGAGAAGAGTTCTGGTGTGAAACCATAAGAAGGAGATCGTCGGCAAACGCCTGGATCTTAATATCTTCGTTGGTATTGATGGAGAACAAGAGATCGTCGAAAACTAAGTTCCAGAGTCCAGGTCCACTTCTGGATCCCTGGGGACACCCTCTGTTGATGTTTTTAGTTATAGATAGGTTATTAGTTTTAAAGATAATTTTCCTGTTGCTAAGATAGTCTTTCATCAGGTGGTAAATGTTCCTCGGACAACCAACCTCTTTGAGACGGTATAAGACGCTCGGCCACCAAAGGTGGTCGAACGCCTTTTGGTAGTCGATGCTGACGAGGATGGTGTGTTTGTTCTTGGTCCAAGCTTTGTGGATCGTATCCCTAACACGTAGTGCAGCATCAGTGGTGGAGCTTCCAGGCCGGAATCCGAATTGGTTTGGATTTAGTTTGTCTTTGTTATATAAGTGCCATTGAATGCGATTTATCAGAAGACCATCAAGAAGTTTCCCCATCACGGGGAGGAGACTTATGGGCCTGTATTGGTCTGGCCTATCTGGGTTCGTCTTTTTCGGTATCAGCTTTATGTTCCCAATCTTCCAGTCATTTGGGAAGTAGCCGGAAATGAGGCAGGCGTTAAGTATGTGCACAAATGCCAAGGGGATCTCTTTGAAACCCTCTTTAATCATTTCGGCGGTGATTCCATCAACTCCTGCCGATTTTTTATTTGCAAGAGACCTGATCGTCTTCCCCACCTCCCTAAATGTAAACAGTTTATCGTTGTCTGTTTGGATATCCGAGTTTGTACTCGAGCGGATCCTTTTGTGAATTTCGGTGTCGTCAACCTCGGTGTCTTGCGGGAAATGGTAATTAAGAATATTCTCGATATTAGTTTTTATGTCGAAATTGGTAGTTTCCTCGATGTTGTCGTTCATTTTCATTATGTCAGGGAGAGCTGTCCTTTTCCGTTTGCTGAAAAGGAGGTGGTAAGGGAGGTCCCAAGGTCCGTTTTTGTTGGACTGTGTGCAGAAGTTTCTCCATGAATTTGTGCGGGTCTTGTTAATTTGTTTTTTATAGTCTTTCAAACTGTTCTTGTATTGTGATTTGATGAGGTCTCTCTCACCTTCGATTGTTGTTTTCATAAATTTTTTCCTAAGCCTATTTACTTCCCTTTTGCGCTTGGAAAGCGCCTCTGTCCACCAGTGTGTATTTCTCGGTTTAGTCGTTTTTATACGCAGGGCTTTCTCGCCTGCTGTTTTAAGGGCATAGGTTAGAAAATTAGCGTAGTTATCCAACTCTTCGTGGGAGTTGATGGGAGGGAAGTTATACATACGCCAAATCTTACTGAATTCTTCCCTATAGATGTCCCAGTTGGTTTGTTTGGTCTGAAACGAAGGATTCCTGTCGTTCGACTTGGTGATCTCGCTGATCTGGGTAAGAATATACCTGTGATCGCTTGCTGACGGGCAGAGAAGCGTCTCACAGTTCTCGATGAGGTGGGACATATTCTCGGAGACCAGACAAACATCAGTCCAGCCTCTGGCATGCGGAGTGAAAAAAGTGGGGTGGGTAGTCATGTTAGTAGATATGAGGTTAAATTCGCTCATAGTATTGGCAATCAACCTTCCCCTCCTGTCCTCCTTTTCATGGAACCAGATTGCCGATTTCCCATTCAAATCACCCGCAATGACCAGCCTTCTGTTATCTATTTTTCTGATCACCTCAGCTAGTTCCGTTATGCAATCGTCGTCGTTGTCTTCCGGAGAAAAGTATGCACTGATAAAAGTTATAGGATTAGCTTGGTGTAGTATAGCGGTTGTAATCCTGCTCGAGCTTAGATGAGGGATCATTGCAATGTCCAGATTTGGATTGCAGACAACGATGCCGCTTTTCGGCTTAGTATCTTTGCTGCCTGTGAGAATGTTCCAGTTCCCGAAACGTACGATAGTATTTTTAATTACGTACGGCTCTTGGATTAAAACCATGTCAATCTTCCTGTCATTCGCAGTTTTAATAAGAAGAGAGCTGGCCGCCTTGCTGTGTTGGGTATTTATCTGTAGAATGTTCAGCAGAGCCTCTGTGCTGACAGGTGAGGGATTGGTGGCTTGACTGTTGGGTGTACTTGAGGTTAGCGAGTTGTAAAGATCAATATCCATAATCAGTGGTGTTTATCGATTGTTCCTTTAGTTTTAATAAGGTCGGACATGTGCTGCTTAATGCGTTATGATGTATATGCCTCTTTTTATGTTCAGGTTGTCCGTGATTAAATTTCTTACAGTTTATGCATACAGGAGTTTTGTGTCTAGATTCACAGTCCTTGAAGCGATGTTGTCTAGCGCAGTGACTGCATCTCTGTTCTTGTGAGCAGTCACGTGCCAGATGCCCGAAACCAGTGCATTTGAAGCACCTGGTCACGGATATAAAATCGTCCACGTAAATATTCGTCCAGGCAATAGAGATATGTCTTTTCGAGATGAGCGTGTTCCGGGTTTTTGCTGACACGGATAGTACCACGTGTCTACAGTTCTCTTTGTTATTTCCTTTTTTTAGTGTGACACTCACCCTGCTAGTGTTCTGTACTTCCTCTATTTCGGCGTTGTTCCATATTTTATTTTGTTCAGTCATCACCCGGATGATGTCATCGTCAGATACAGTGTTAGGGACGTCGAGTAAGATGACGCGGGGTCTCCTACCCTCTGACATTTTACAAATTATTTTTTCGCTCATTCCTGGGAGTGCCTCAATGGCCTCTTTTAGTCTTTTCCCGTCTGTCTCGTCTCCCACTCTGATGCAAACTCCCTCCGCTTTTACCCTCCTGATCCCCTTAACTGCTATGTGCAGTTGTTGTGGTTGGATGTTTTCACGAATTTCTTTCGTAACTTCTTCCATATCAGTTTTTTCTCCCTCCTTATTCTCTTTAGGATAAAGGATAACCGCCTGGCTGCCGCTCGTTCCTTCTCTATTTAGTTTCCTGTCTAAAGTCTGATTTATGACTCTGGTTATGTTACTGGGCCGTATATTAATATTTTTACTCGCTACGTGAGCATAAGAGAGTGGTGCGTTGCCACCATCGTCTTGTCTGGAGACCGGTTTCTGGTGCGCGCGCAATTTGCGAAGGATCCCAAATAGCTGACTCACACAGGAGTGTAGCTGCAGGACCCGTTCCCTGGCTTCCTTCCTTTCCAAACTTTTGATTTTAATGCTGCAAGATTCTGGGATGAGATTCATAATCCTATGAAGTTGAGATCCCGCTTCTTTGAGGATTGATAGCTCGAGCGAATCACTGGAATCGGCTGAGTTGGAGGGAATAATTTCCTCCACTGGGTCCAAAACGGGCGCCAACAGTAAATTTGTAGTCTCCATCGATTAAATTTGTAAACAATTATGACAAAATAACAATTTAATCGAAAAATCACACTTAATAAAGCGTGCGATAACAAAGCGAGAAACGAAACTACGATCGAGTGAAATGAGGTCAAATAGAATAGGAATAATTAGTATAAACTTTGCTATAAACAAAAAATTGTAGGATTACTTACCGAATGTGCACCGTTCGACGACGCCATTGCTTAAGCTTGTTTTCGTTGCGGAGCAGCGCACCAAACGGCGGACGCACTTTCTGATAAGTTATTTTTCTGCGAAAAATTCGTTGAACTTTGGAGTCATCAGTAATAGAAATAATTTTTATGACCGTTGAATAAAAAATATTTCTTTCACAAGAAATGTATAACACCACAGTACTGTATTAGACTTTCAATATTTAATTTATATACTGTACAGACTATAGTAAACTCAACTTACCCGCCTAAACTCTCTAGATTGTAAGTAGTTCGGCTGCTCGTCCACTATCGGTCCACATTCGACCAATCCTGTCGCGACACGAATCGGCGATGGTTTTGCCGCATTTTACGAGTTTTTTTTAGCGTCTTTATACGAATACGGTCGCAATTTTTTTGCCGCGATATACGAATTCGCATTATATGAACTCGGGTTATAGGGGGGTCTACTGTACACTGTTTGTATTATTAAATAAATTTTTTACAATATTGTTAAGTTTTCGTAACCCTTAACTGGTTTCGTAAATTTTAAAATCATTACTGGTATCGCGGGGGCTGCGCAGCCCCAAGCAAAATTTGCCTCTAGAGAGCAAATTTCAACAATGTGACAGTTTAAAAGTGCATAAATGCTAAATGGAACCCCTGTTTAGTATAATNCCAAAACGGGCGCCAACAGTAAATTTGTAGTCTCCATCGATTAAATTTGTAAACAATTATGACAAAATAACAATTTAATCGAAAAATCACACTTAATAAAGCGTGCGATAACAAAGCGAGAAACGAAACTACGATCGAGTGAAATGAGGTCAAATAGAATGGCCGTTAAACCACGTGCCGAAGACAAAGGCCTTTGTTCTTGGTGAAATTTCAAACCAAGATATCTCGAATAAAAATGAAAGAAAATATATATAATTAAAATATTGAACTTAGTCCAAGGTAGTCCGTAAAATACTCAAAAATGGATCCCGGTGGCCTAATATAACAGCCAAAAAACCGGCCGAAAGCTGGTCGGAAACACACGTAATACAAAATAATTAATTAACCAAGCCGAATTATAAACCTTATTACCGGCCGAATTATAAACCCTACGGACTGTCGATTAATGCTAAATAAGATTAGGTAAAAACAAGTCACAAAAGTCAACTAGCTACGCGAAAAACACTGAAAAAACTGGTCACTGGTAAAAACCATGAAAACCGATAATCACAATACTCGAAAATTAAAAAAAAAAAACGGTAGCGAACAAAATCGCCAGTCAACCCCTATAAAAAACAAAATAAAACTTACGTCTAATACGTAGAATTGTCGAAAAAGCGAACAAAAGACGGAGCAAATGAACACACGTCCGTCCCCTAAGAACGCTGATAAGTTGTTTTTATCCAATAGAATACAAAATAAGCTTTTTCCGTAATATATCAGGCATAGGACGTTTAGAAACGATTATTTAATACTTGCCCGAGATATCTCGGGATATGGACTGCGCAGCTACACGCGCAGCCCGAGTTATTTCGGGATTGGGGCTTAAGGGGTTAAAGAAACAAATCATTTCCAGTTAGCCAACCTGCTTCATAGTCCATGCTACTGGACAAACACCTCTGCCAAAATGTTCTCCTTTTCTGATCCAGAAGCTGTTTGAATCTGTAGTTGGAAATTTGAAAAAAATACAAAAATTGAGGTCAGGAGATCTGCTCGTAGAAACAGCCTCACCTCAACAGTCTGCAAAACTTTAGGCAATTAAGGCACTCGAAGATATAGAAGTAACTGTCACCCCACACGGAAGTCTAAACTCATCACGTGGTGTGATATCAGAGATCGATCTGATGTCTGAAGATGAATCAGATATTCAGATAGGCCTTTCTGATCAAGGTGTAACTGCCGTTCGACGCATCTCCATTCGTCGAGATGGCAAGTTAATTGCTACTAAACACTTAATTTTAACGTTTAACAAATTGACATTGTCATCTTTTATTACTGCAGGTTATCTGCTCTGTCCTGTCTGCCCCAACGTTCCAAATCCGCTGCGTTGCTTCAAATGCCAGTGGTTTGGACATTCACAGACATCCTGCCGAGGCAAAAGCGTATGCGCACAGTGTGGGACTGAAGACCACGTTAGTACTGAATGTAAAAGTACCCCATGCTGTGTGAACTGTAGAGATGCCCATCCTTCCTACTCTTGGAAATGCCCTGCATGGCAGAGAGAAAAAGAGGTTCAACGGTTAAAAACCATAAATAATATATCATACACAGAGGCCCGTTGTATGGTCACCCCAAGTCCACCAACGAAACAAAAAACCTTTGCTGCTGTGTTGAAATCTACCAAGACGTGGGGTTCAAACAGATATTTCTGTATCCCCAAGTGAATCTCTTACTCGCCTGCAAAATGCTTATTGATTCCATCTGCACAATCAGAAGAAAAGGAGAACACAAAGACCAAAACCTCTGTAACTAAAATGGGAGTAACAACCAGAAATGTGGGTTTTAAAAAAGCCAGTAGGAACCCACTTAACAAACAAAGAGTGAAAGCAGCCCTCTCTAAAGTCTCAAAAAAATCAGAAGCTGAATCTATGAGTGAGTTTTCTGACATATCTGATGAAGAGCCTTATATGGAGGTTTCAAAACCAAAGTCACCTCCAAAAGAGAAATCGCCTGTTAAATTAAAGAGGGATACCCTCGCAAAGAATGCTTCCTCAAACACAATGGATTATAAAATAATCCAATGGAACTGTCGTGGTTTCTGCAACAACTTCTCTGACATTAAACACTTGACATCATCTACCTCATCTCTCTGTGTGGCACTCCAGGAAACCCATCTAAAACCTGCAGAAAATATTTTTTTAAAAGGATTCAATCTCTATCGCAAGGATGATGATAGCCACAATTGTGCCAGTGGGGGTGTGGCTATCCTGGTTTCAAACCAAATCCCATCCTTACCGATACAAATAACCACTGATTTGCAAGCTGTGGCAGTCAAAATTTCAATTGGCATAACTGTCACNTACTCGCCATGCGAAATGTTTAATACTCCCGTCTACACAAACACCAGAAAAGGAGATCACAAAAGGAAAAACACCCCTGCCTAAAACAGGGGTAATTACAAGAAACCTGGGTTCTAAAAAGGCTAATAAGAACCCACTAAACAAACAGAGAGTGAAAGTAGCTCTCTGTCAATCTAAAAAATCAGAGGCTCAGTCCATGAGTGAGTTCTCTGATATCTCTGATGAAGAGAATAATATGGAGGTAACCCAACCAACGTCACCTCCAAAAGGAATATCATCAGTTAAACTGAAGAGGGACACTTTTTCTAAGAATGCTGCCTCAAACACATAATGGATTATAAAATAATCCAATGGAACTGTCGTGGTTTTCGCAACAACTTCTCTGACATTAAACACTTGACATCATCTACCTCATCTCTCTGCGTGGCACTCCAGGAGACTCATCTGAAACCTAGAGAGGGAATTACTTTAAAAGGATTTGATCTCTACCGCAAGGATGATGATAGCCACAACCGTGCAAGTGGTGGTGTGGCTATTCTGGTTTCCAACCGCACCCCATCCTTGCCGGTACAAATAACAACAGAGCTGCAAGCTGTGGCAGTCAGAATTTCTATTGGAGTAACTGTCACGGTTTGTTCTATATACTTGCCACCAGATGTCAGAGTCAACGAAGATGAATTGGATGCTTTGGTTGAACAGTTGCCTACTCCATTTGTTTTACTTGGTGATTTCAATGGTCACAATCCAATGTGGGGCAGTCCCGACATTAACCGTCGAGGCAGGACCATTGAAAGGTTCATAGGCAATCAGCAGTTATATTTATTTAATACAGGAGAAGTGACATACTTCCATGCCCCAACAAGAACATTCACTGCCATTGATCTATCATTAGCAACTCCGACTCTGTTTTCAGCATTTACATGGGAGGTTGGATCTAATCCATTCTCTAGTGACCACTTCCCAATATTTCTAAAATATCGAGGCAGAGAAAGCTGTGAAACAGCCCGTCCACCACGCTGGAAACTGGAAACGGCAGATTGGCCTGCATTCTCCTCTATGGCTAACATCACTGAGGAAATGGCCAATACTGCTGATATCAATGATGCAGTTGAAGTTGTCACTTCTACTATTTTTCAGGCAGCGGAAAAAACAATGGGAAAACATCAACTAGATATCCAAAGCATCCGAAACCATGGTGGAATCCGAATTGCGAGGCAGCATTTAAAGCACAAAAGAAAGCATGGGGAATTTTTAGAAGATACCCCACTGCTAGAAATTTGATAGCTTTTAAAAAAGCGAAGGCAAATGCCAGAAGAATAAGAAGGCAAAGCCAAAGGGATTCTTGGAGGAAGTATGTTTCTAGCATAACATCTTCCACTAGCTCAAAAGCAGTCTGGGATAAAATCCATAAAATTAAGGGGAAATATGCTTCTTTCTCTCTGTCCATGCTGTAAAATAATGGCACAATAATCAGCGATATACAGGGTATTGCTGATTTCTTGTGTGAAACATTTTTTGCTTCATCCAGCAATATTGTGTATTCAAGAAATTTTCAAGCTTATAAAGCCCAAAGAGAAAACCTGTGTTTAAACTTTTACTCCTCATCTAATGAGGAATATAATGTGCCATTCACTAGAATTGAATTACATACAGCAATCCCTCGCTCGGGGAATAGTGCTGTAGGCTTGGATAAAATCCACTACAGCATGATTAAAAATCTGTCAAACAATTCCCTTTCTAATCTCTTGCATCTGTTTAACAGAATATGGACAGAACATACTTTTCCCAACTCTTGGAGGCTATCTATCATTATTCCCATTCCCAAGCCAGGTAAAGATTGCAAGAATCTCTCTAATTACAGACCAATTTCTCTGACAAGTTGTCTCTGTAAACTTTTCGAGAAAATGGTAAACAGGCGTCTAATGTATCTCTTAGAGAAAAAGGAATACTTTTCATTACATCAGAGTGGTTTCCATAGGAACAGAAGTACCACTAATAACCTGGTAAACTTTGATGAAACATCTATACGCGAAGCGTTTGTTCGACGACAGCACTTAGTGTCTGTGTTTTTTGATATAGAGAAGGCCTATGATCGCTGCTGGCGTTACGGAAGACTTTGTGATCTACACCAATTTGGATTGCAGGGTAATTTGCCAATTTTTATAAAAAACTTATTACAGAATTGAAGATTCCAAGTCAGGATGGGCAATTCTTTATCAAGGCTCTTCACACAAGAAGGTGTCACTCAAGGTTCTATTTTGAGTGTGACTCTGTTCCTAATTAAAATTAACAGCATAGCTAACTGTCCTCCTTCCAGTGTGAAACACTCTTTGTATATAGATGACTTTCAGATCTCCTGTCAGTCTAGTGATATGAGTTTCATTGAGAGACCACTTCAAACTTCCCTAAATCGCATATATGATTGGTCCAAGACCAATGGGTTTACGTTTAATGCAGCGAAGACATCGTGCATCCACTTCTGCTGAAGGCGTGGTTTGCACCCGGATCCTGAAATTCACCTAAATGGCGATAAAATTCCAATGGTGAATGAGTTTTTGGGTGTTTATTTCGACCCAAAACTGACATTTTTGCCACACTTGCCCAATTTGAAGAGTAGATGTTCAAAATCTCTAAACCTTTTAAAGGTACTATGCTGCTCATCCTGGGGAGGAGACAAAGTTTCTATGCTCAGGATTTATAGGGCCCTTGTCTGCTCTAAGCTGGACTATGGATGTATTGTCTATAGCTCTGTACGAGAATCTACTCTTCGGATGCTGGATCCAATTTGCTATCAAGCACTACGTTTGTGCACTGGCGCTTTTCGAACTTCCCCTGTACAAAGTTTGTATGTGGATGCTTATGAGCTTCCACTGTCTCTCAGGAGAGAACAGTTGTCTCTATTTTACTATATAAAACAGAAATCTTACTCTAAACCTTCAGTTGATTGTACAGTATTAGATACTCAGCTGAAAAGGTTATTTGAAGCTCACCCAAGCAGTGTCCCTTCATTCGCCATAAGAATGGAGAATGTGAGCAGCACGATTGATCTGAATACAGGCAACATTTCACAGCTAGAGGTCTAATATATCTCATTGGTCAACTCCTGTGATAAATGTTGACCTTAGCTTAAAGCAATTTCCAAAGGAATCCACCCCAGATTATGTCTACAGGCAGCACTTTGCAGAAATTCAACACCATGACAGGAATTTAATTCCTATTTATACAGATGGATCTAAATCTGATGATTACGTTGGCTCAGCTTTTGTCTNTTTATTTATTTACCTATTTAATTATCTATTTATTTATCTTTTAGCTTTTTGTTCGTTCTTGTTTGTTATTAATATGTATATATTTGTTTTTTTGTTGCTGTTGTTTATTTATTTATTTATTTGTTTTTGTCATATGTTTGTTATTTGTGATGTTTATAATCATTTACCATTTGTTATGGCGCAGCTTAGCCTATATGGCTCTTGTGCCAAAAAACCAAAACCAACCAACCAACCAACTTTTGTGTACATAAGATCTACTTTTTATCTTAAAAATGTGTTGCGATCGACTCGTTGTCGTAGACATAATCTAAGTCAGGGATGGGCATTCCGCAGCCTGAGTCGCATAAAATGTACATAAATATATAAATTTCCTAGCTTAAGAAGTATGCAGCAAAAATTCAAATATTATTTTCTACAACTTATGTGTGTGAGTAGTTTATCCTGCAATGAATTTAGTAAAAATTAAAACTAGAAACCGGCTAAAAGACTCACCTCGAAGCTAATTTAAAAGTAGCAGTGACTAATATTTATTCAAATAGTTTTGGTACATTATGTTTATATCAGTTCTAGAAGCTAAATTAAGTATACCTATTCTATTTTATAATTATACAGTAGATCCCCCTATAAGACTGGTTACTATAATTACGATTCCTATAAGACGGCGAAAAAATTGTGGCACTATCCGTACACAATGGTAAAATAACTCCTATAATTACGTAAAATGTCATCGGGCAGCTGAACTACTTTCCCGCCATCTGTAGCGCCACACTATGGACGTTTAGGCGGGTAAATTGAGTTTAGTTTCGTCTGTACATATAATTATATATTAATTATATATAAATTAGGTACTGTACATATAATTATATATTAATTATATATAAATTAGGTACTGTATATATAATTATATATTAACTTAATTTATTGTAACTTTATTATAATTATATACAGTCGACCCCCCTATAACGTATAGATACGTTCCAATTTATTAGGAATCCGATTTCTTACAAGTCGTTCCAATCACAGCCCGACACGTGTCAAGTTTACGGACTATGGCTGATTGAAAGGTTTTCTTCCATAAAATTAATCGATTCTACACTAATCCGATTCAACATTTCCAAAATACGTATATTTTTTCNCAAGTTTGAGAGAGTTTTTGGGCCAGAGGCCAAATCTTGACGAATTATTGAACTTTTTGAAAGTGAATAATATTTATAAACATATTTATTTATTTACTTATTTATTTATTTCTTTATTTAAGTATATATTTTGTTATTATTATGTATATTGTTATATATTGTTTTGTTATTCATTTTGTTATTTATTAGTTTATTTATTTATTTATATTAAACATTATACATTATATATATATGTATTTAGTTATTTATACCATTTGCCATGGCGCAGCTTGGCCTGTGTGGCCCTTGCGCCAATAAACTCTAACGAACCAACCAACCCAGGCCATGTAGGAATAAGAGGAAATGAAGAAGCTGATGCAGCAGCAAAGTCAGCTAGCCTTCACAGCATGAAATGCCTATCGAAGGAAGTGATTTGAAGCTAGTCGTTAAAAAACGACTAGCAGAGAGATGGCAAAATATATGGAATGCACAAATACACAATAAACTATATGAGATCAAACTTTTGATAGAAAATTGGACACACACGAAATTTTATTACAGGAGATCTGAAGTTGTCCTTATTCGTTTGAGAATTGGACACACTCGACTGACTCATCAATATGTTTTGAAGGGAGATGATGAACTGGTTTGTCAGTACTGCAACTGTACTGTAAGTGTTAAACAGATATTTTGCAACTGTGTTGCTTTTGATCAGAATCGTAGAGAGCATTTTGGAAATGCAAGCCTTAGAGACATTTTGGGCCAGAGGCCAAATCTGGATAGTATACTGGACTTTCTGAAAGTTATTAATATATATAGAGAAATGTAATGATTTATTTATTGTACAGTTTTACTTACTTTATGTTGCCTATTTAAACTATTGTGTATATATTTCTTGTTGTTTATTTATTTATTATATTTTAGATTTTATATTTATGCTACCATTGGCTTTGTAATGGGTAAATTTGTATGTTTTGTTTGTGTATATATGTGTTTTCCTATTTATTTTATTTCAACAATTATACCATGTGTCATGGCGCAGTATAGCCTGCACGGCTTTTGTGCCAATAAAAGTTAACCAACCAACCTATTCAGTCCTGAAAAGTCCCAACTCTCGGACTTCTGTAACTTTCGAAATCCTTGGCCCACCTTTACATTTTTGATGTTGTCTTAATTCTTGTGTAATTTTGAGTCTAATGATATAACACACTTTAATATACCAGATAAATATCCCAAGAGAAACTGTGCGAGAACCAGGAGCTCACTTTAGCATGTCCTTACTGTTCAACTTCTTATCTGAACCTCATGTTTGAGATACTGGGACAGGATCATCATCATCTTCATTGTAGTTTTCTTTATCTAAAATGGAGGATGCAATTGGGACGTCATCATCTATGGTGGACCATGCTGCAAGGATTTCTGATACTGGTACACTTGAGTGGACAGCTGCATGAACTTCTGTTCTGCCTCTCATACTTCTGGGCTGAAACCTAGGAAGTCTTCATTTTTGTCTTATTCAACAGTAGTGGGGTTTTCTGTGATGGGACCTCCAAGGGCTTTAGTTAAACAATTTTGAATTGTTATAGGCTTGATTGCTTTCCAGGCTTACTCAGAGAAATACAGTGCTGCTTTAATTTTTACATTCTTTAGAAACATAGGTACTCTTTATTTTCTGCAACCATGGATTTTATGATCTGTCTATAATTGGCCTTGAACTAAGAAATGATGTCTTGATTTAGGGGCTGAATCTTGGACATTATATTCTTAGCAAGATTTTTGTTTATTACCTTCCAATCTCTGGATTTCAACATCTCTGCAGGGGGGCTGGACAGTTGTCTAGACCAGGGATGGCCAACTTTTGTGCCCCTCGATGTGGGTTCCTGTCCGTGGTGAGGGGACCTTCCAGAGATGGTTTAGAAACTCCTCTTTACCATCCCTGGGATCTGAACGCCCACCCACGTGTTTGCCGTGCGTGGTGTCCCGTATGCCGGAAAGGGGGATCCTGGTAGTTGAGGGGCAACATAGCGTCCCCAACACACTGCTTTGGCCCCTGCTTCGGATAAACGGGAGGCTCAAATCAGGCTCCGTTTGAGTCAATCGGCTGGTCGTTGAGTCATTCTTGACCTTGGCTTGGAGTCAACCGATCGATGCAGACCGGGCGGACATGTCAGTCTAGATGTGCTCTTCTTGACTGCATTGTGAGGGTATAGCTCCTGGGAAACCCTGGTGTGACGGTCTATGG
>NW_019385877.1:41233-114737 GCF_000671375.1 Centruroides sculpturatus | reverse complement strand
GATACGCTCACATAGTGAAGTTCGGGGTAACGATCGAGCAGATCATCTAGCCAAGACAGCTGCTGTTGACCAGAATATTGTCGTCAGTTACAACAAGATCTCTACAAAGGTACTGAAAGAGATACTTTGTCAAGATATGCTTATGGACTGGCAACGTGATTGGGATGATAACATATCTATTACTAAGCAATTTTTCCCCAATATTTTAAAATTTTTGCATAATACTTGGATCTTAGTTACTCATCATACTGTACAATTCTACACTGGCCATGGCCGTTTCAATTCTTATCTCAGTCGCTTTACGTCACATAATAGCAAACTTTGTCCTGTATGTGGAATTAATGATAGCAGCTATCACTATATTTTTGAATGCCCCATGACTGAAATTGAAAGGCATCACTTGCGCACTTTCCTGAATAGTAATAATCGTCCTTGGCCTTGTGAAATTCATGACCTCACTTCTGACAAGGAAACTCATGACCTACTTTTTCAATTAATTGAAAAATATTTTCAGGTCACTACTATCTCTTGAGTTCTGCCTCCATTGTGTATTTACATTGGTGTTACTATGTTTTAGAATGGCTTTATTTTCTTACCCACTCCGTTTATTTATTCTTCTGCATTGTAATAGATTGTGTATTTAGTGTGCTTTATGCAGTCACTGTTAAATCTGAAGATCTTTTGTGGTCAAATCGTAATTTGACATATATTTAATTTTGGCTACAACCGTAATCCACCAATACCACTTTGTAGCGCTGGAAGTGACTTTCATTTTATTTTAAGGATTTCACTGTGGTTAGACACGCTGTGTCTTCATATTTAGCATGGAGTTCTCACATGAAGTTTCCACATGAAGTTTTCAGTGGATACCTGGTTATCTGTGTTACACACCGGCTCATGTTAGAAATGCTCTTCAAATATGCATGTGCTCAATATTATCTGTGGCTCTGGTTTTCTGCGGTTATGGTTATCTGCGTTACACTGCTATAGTGGTTGGGAGAAAACCTACCTTCTGCTACTTTGTTCTACTTTGTATTTATCTGTATTTTGTATTTATCTGTGATGCATGCAAAACTTTTGTGACATAAGAGTAACTTTCTCCTATCATCTCGCTCTTTCATATTGTGCATGCAAAACTTTAGTGGTGTTTGTAATGTATACTTGTGATTATCTACTGTATTTCATTGCAATTTTTATTGTACCATTGTAATACCGTTGTGATATTTATAGCATTTATTGTTACATAGGTGTTTAACCAACTACGATAACATTATATCCTGAACATATCTTTTAATATTTTCTTTTCAAATCTCTTTTTGTGTACGATACCGGTGTTACAGGTTTTATATTAACTGCAATTAATTATGTTCAATTCTGCTGTACTACATGTTATATTTTAATTGTAAAAGTTGCTCTGGCAGCAATTATATATAATTAACATTTTGTATTTTAAATACTGTCATTTGTACGTTACTTTTGTTAATTTTATTACATTTATCTATTCCCTCTCCATTCACTGTACAACTGATACATATGACTGTTCTGCAATGTAATTATTGTAAATATGTAATTTCTGTACGTAACACCTGATTATGCTATGCGATATCAGGCATATAACAAAAGTTATGTTGATAAATTTAATGAAAAAAAAAAAATGAAAAATAATCTTTACCCACTTGCAACAGAAATCAGGAATCTTATAAACATGGCCAGCAACAAGTTCATCATTTCCTGGATTTGTGCACACCAGGGCAACATTGGAAATGAAAGGGCAGATGCCCTAGCTAAACGGGCAGCTGGGGACTCAACACTCCCTATTATTTATAGCAAACTCAGCAGACAAACTCTTCGTCATATCCTCTGGGAGGAAACTTTGCAGCAGTGGCAAACTTCATGGATTAACAATAACAACAGTATTACCTTTCAGTTCATCCCAGATCTCAAACATTTTTTCACCCTCTACTGGTTCACCCCTAACTACTATTCTACCCAACTCCTCACTAACCATGGGAAGTTTGCAAGCTACCTTTCCAGGTTCACCAACAGGGACTCTCATCTCTGCCCTACTTGTCAAAAAGAGGACGGCACTTTGCACTACATTTTTGATTGCCCTACCCTGGAACATGATCGACTGAACATCAGGCTACTGCTAAATGAGAAGAACGTTGACTGGCCTTGCAACCTCTCTGACCTACTGGTCAGTAAGGATATTTACCTCGCCTTCACAAGGCTTGCAAAAAGCCACAACAAGATTTCCCACACCACTATCACAAGTTAAGGCAGCTGGTTCAACATCACTGTCGTCTATGTATACTTTGTTATATCCAATAACTAATTTTTTTTAATGTGTTCAGTGTAAGCAGTGCAGCACTTCTGCACTGATCTGTCATGCTTTCTTCTGTGTATTCACTTACTCAATGTAAATATTGTATATAATTTATTCTGTATATGTCCTCATTATTTTCTCTCATAATTGTATCTGTTTACTTTAATTCTAATTTTGATTTTCCCGATTTGTATCTGTATTACCTGTATATATGTGTAGGTTTATGTATGTGTATATATTTGTCTGTGATTTTTTCATATCCTATTTCTATTCAATCCTGCCTGTATCTGCATTTATTGCATATGTACATACTTTGTATATCCATCTGTATCTGTTCTCATTTCTTTCTGTATTTTGCATATGTATATCTTGTTCAATTTCTCCACATTTTTACATTGTATTTTATCCTAACCTATATTATCCTAACTGTAACCAATGTTATTCTTGTCACGTTTTTTGTAACCTGGTAGTGCTTCCTGCAGAGCCAGGTATGTAACACAATTTGTGTACCTCATAATAAATAAATGAAATGAATGAAATGAATGCTGAGCTGTTCTGCAACGAAAACAAGCTTGAACAACGGCGATATCGAATGGTGCACACTCGGTAAGTAATCCTACAATTTTTTGTTTATAGCGTAGTTTATACGGATTATTTCCAAAAAAATATACGTATTTTGGAAATGTTGAGTTGGATTAGTCTAGAATCGATTAATTTTATGGAAGAAAACCTTTCAAACAGTTGTAGTCCGTAAACTTCACACGTGTCTGGCTGTGATTCCTACGAAATTGATTCATAAAGAACGGAACGTATCTACCCTCTTATAGGGGGATCTACTGTATATGAATAAATAAATGTGATTTACTGGCATTTTCTCCCTTTTTTATCTTGTATATGGCCGGCGTTAGTTCAAAAGTTTTGAAATGTGGCCTTTACACAGAAAAAGGTTGCCCATCCCTGGTCTAAGTGGCAAGGGGAGGGAGGTGTGAAAATACATACTAAGTTTAGATAGAAAGGAAAAGCCACAATTTAATTTAAAACACGAAGAAAAGGTACTTACATTTTAAACAGAAGACAACTTGAAACTCAATGTTGTCACTTTCGGGGACCACCACTTCACCCTTCTTCTCTCTATTATGTCCTGACCTACTCTCTCTCTGTTCCTTCTTTTTTTCTGTTTTACTACCCTTTGTCTACATTACTTATTTCCCTTTTACAACTGTAAGCAAATGGATTGCACATGGACCAACAAAACCGCATCTGAGGGAGAACGAGGAGGTCCTATATCACTACAGTTGCATTTGCACATTACATTCACGTGTTGTGTTCGGTTACAACTTACAAGTGTAACACATTAAGTCAAGACATCGCGAGCAATCAACCAAAATTATTTTTGGGATTGACCGGTCGATTGCGATCGACTTGTTGGCCACCCCTGGTCTAGACGTAGGCATGCTTGTGGTTCTATTCCTTTGCTTCTAAGGTGCCTATGGATATCAGGGATGAATGTCTGGTGAAAACCACTTCTCAAAAATTGCTGCTGTCATCCAGGAATTCTTGCTGTGACTGTAGTCCAGTGGTAATGATGACATGATGTTGTGGAAACGTCTTGGGGATCCAAACTTGCCAATAGAAAGAGGTGTTAGCTTGCCAATACAAAGAAGTGTGATGACTCGTCCAGTTACAGCAAAATAACATTGTCACCCTGTCTATCTTTGATCTGTTTATTACTGTTTTTGCTGGTCTTGTCTTTCTTCATGGCTGAAGTCCTATCAGACAGTATTTTGTAGTAAAGTCTCGATTCATCAGCATTGTAAATCATCTCTTCTGTTAGCTGCTGTTCTTCTATGAATTATTGAAATTTGGAAATGAAGTCTTCTGCTGCTACAGTGTCTGTGATTTAATCTCGCCATTGTTCTTTACTTCTGAAATGCCATGTTGCTGTTTCCACCTTTTCAACCAAGCAACTTGAAACTGTAAACTTAGGATCTGCATCAGGACTATGAATTTCCTTGTATAATTTTTCTGTCTGTGCTTGGATGACTGGACCAGAAATAGGGATACCATTGTTTCTAGCCTGACAAAATGCATTAAAAGTTGCTTTGTTTAATTTTAGATCTTTTGCTGTTCTGGCTCTCTTGCGTCTTAAACCACCATCATTAAGCTCATAAAAAATGTACTTAATTTGTTTTCATCTTTGATCTATCCATGTAGTGTTGACTAAGGTATGCCTGACTCCTGCTTACTTTAATGTGAGTTTCATTGTTTTGTATTGTTTTGATGACATCCACATTTTGCTGAACATGATATGAAGTGTATTTACATTTATTACTCATGGTGTAAAAATTTTTAAAGCAAATATGATGTGCATGCTATGGGTTCAGAAACTTAAGTGATTTATTTTGGGTTTGTGACTCATATTTATACAATTACAAGATTTATCAGATTATCGAATTAAGAATAATACACTGTAGTTAAAATATGAGACAATTTTTGTTTTGCGATTTACAATGGATTAACTTCATAGCATTGTAAGGTGTGAATTGGTCACAATGGCGGCCTCCATAATGCTGACATTCAGCATTGATAAAACAGATTAATACTGTATTTGAATTTCATTTTAAGTAACTTTATTTTTTATTGATAAATAAAATTAATGTTATTTAATTTTCTCTACGAATGTATATTGTAACATATTTGTATTGTTTATCTCCTGGTAATGCTCCATGCGGGGCCAGGAATGTACTTGATAGTACATCTATATTTATATATAAAAATGGACGTGTGTATCCCTATACAGTAATACCGCGACTTACGCTACCCGGAGTTACGCGATTTTCAAATCTCGTCGATTCGTTTTTTGTTTGAGCACCACGCAACTCTCGATTACTCACTCCCCCCACACTGTTGTTCGGCTAACATGTTTGGACGTGTCGCGCGGAATCGACACATAGCTACAATTTATTTTGTGTTATTTATTTCTGTGTTTTTTATATCTACGGAGACTCGAGAGACTCTATGCGGTGATTTCTTGCAACCCTGAACGAATCAAATGACGAGATAAGATTAACGAGAACATTTATTAGCTTACATACATCCGACTTGGATTTTACACAAATTGTGAAATTATACCCTGACTTACGCGCATTTGACTTACGCGGTTATCGCTCGGTCCCACCTATCGCGTAAGTTCGGGGTATTACTGTATTTCACTTTTCTGCCAAAACTACACATCGCACATGAATGGTGTTTGTATGTGGTAGTAGTCCCGAGTCTCAATTCGTGCACCAGGGTGGTTGCATTTCGATTGCTATAAGGATGCGGGAGATATGGGCTTGAAAGTGGTTGAAAATGGTTCTCTATTTTGAATTTTATGTTCAAATTTGTTCGAATTTAATTCGAACATAAAATTTGAATATTGGTTTGATTATAGAATGATTGTAAATGTTCCAAAAATGTTGAAAATAGTTTGTTTGACTGGATGTGAACAGGAGACGTTCAGAAATAGAATCAGGACCAGGTCTCTAATTAATGTGGAAACGGGGGGCCTAATTCTTGCATTCTGTGAAAACGGGTAAGATTGGCTATAATGTAATTAGCTTAATCTCCACTATCGTTACTTTTTAAAAACCCAGCGAAGCGGGTCCTTGCAGCTAGTAATAAATGAAAATTAATGATAAATAAAAGACCAATCTTCTATAAACATCTCTTCAAAGTTTTTAAATATTCAATCTGCCAGCATTTAAATATTTAATACACAATAGTGCATTGCAGGTCAATCACGGTCATTTGAAATGCCAAAATGTCAGCTGTCAATACCTGTCTCAAGTGTATGTGAGGCCATGTCCAGGTCTGTATGATCCATAGTGTGAAAAAACTGTGATCCAAGCTTTTTGCACAGCTTAAGCGAATTTGCAGATTACTGGCCTGCAGCTTAATGGCCCTACACTGTATTAACTTTAGCTAATTACATAGTAATACAGGTATATCTCGCCTTACGTCGGTAATTGGTTCCAGGAGAACGACTTAAGTCGAATTTACTTGTCTCTGAATCTACTTGCCACTAGGCTAAACCATAAATTACCAATTCCCGTTCTGTATTTTATTTATTAATGCATTTTTAATAATACAGTTTAACCCGATTATAACGACATTGGATGTAACGACAACCCTAATATAACGTCAAATTTTTATCGGTCCCACGATTTTACTATACTAGATAATGTTAAAAAACCCACTTGTAACGACATAAAACCCTGTTTTAACGTCATATTTGAAGCACTCTCAAATTTACAAAATTAAATTACAAATTTTATTTATCAAAGAAAATACTACGTGTTCAGTCCTAGGGTCAGAGTCCGCTTCCTAGAAGGATTGTGGGTGGTACTGTCACCACCTGATTCGGTGGGGTGAGATGCGCCACCCCTTTAAACGACGTGACAGTGGGTTAGTCTGCATAGCTCTCATACTCGTGTTGTAGTTTAGCATCAAATCAGATAAAATGGCTAGCTTAAAAAGGAAAGCGTTAACGTTAGACTGCAAAGTAGAAATAATTAAAGCAGTTGAAAGTGGAAGAAAAAAGGCAGATGTATGCAGAGACTTTGGTTTAGCAAATTCTACAGTGTGCACAATAATAAAAAACAGAGAGAAAATTTTGAAAAGTTTTCAAGATGGCAAGGGACAAGTGAAAAAAATTAAGTTATGTGAAAAAGCCAATATTGATGACGCTCTAATTAAGTGGTTTAACCAATGCAGAAGTTCCAACTTACCACTAAATGGACCGATACTAATGGAAAAAGCAGAAGAATTTGGACGACTACTAGGCGATACTAACTTTAAATGTTCTAATGGATGGCTAGACCGTTTTAAACAAAGACATAACATAAGTTTTGGGAAAGTGTGTGGAGAAGCAAAAAGTGTAAATTTACTGGACGTTGAAAACTGGTTAAGAGATGTGTGGCCTAAACTAAGGGGAGAATATGCAGATGAAGACATTTATAATGCAGATGAAACTGGGATATTTTACAAACTTTTACCGGATAAAACATTTAAATTTAAAAACGAAAAGTGTGTTGGTGGAAAACTTGCGAAAGATAGGATAACAGCTTTTGTTTGTGCTAATATGACTGGTACAGACAAAAGAAAACTTCTTGTAATAGGAAAATCAAAGAATCCAAGATGTTTTAAAGACATAAAAACACTACCAGTAAATTACAAAGCGAACAAAAAGTCATGGATGACGTCTGAGATTTTTTAAGAAGAAATTCGAAAATGGGATAAAGAACTTATTGGTAAACGGAAAAAAGTTTTACTCCTTGTCGATAATTGCCCAGCACATCCAATTTTAGAAAATTTAAATAACATCAAACTTGTATTCTTCCTCCGAATTGTACTAGCATACTTCAACCAATGGATCAAGGAATTATAAGAAGCCTTAAATCTCACTTCAGAAAAATTCTTTTACAAAAAATTATAACAAATATGGAAGATAAAAATAAAATGGCAATTTCTTTATTAGATGCAGTTGATTTTTTGGAAAAATCTTGGTGTAAGGTTAGTTTGCTAATAATAGCAAACTGTTTTCTCCATGCAAAATTGTGTAATAGTCAAACAGCTATTACATTTACAAAAGATGACAATGAGGACGATGACATTCCTCTATCGGAATTAATTAAAACACTTCAGAGTTCAGAAAACGGCAAATTTTTGTTATCTGCTGCTACTGAATATGAGTGTGTAGATGAAAATTTAATAACATCTCAATTTTATACAGATGCAGATATTATTGAGCAAATTAAATGTTTAGACGAAAAAAATGTGGATGATGATGATGATAATAATGATGATAATGAAGAAGATGAAATATCAAACAGAGAAACTACAGTGCCGTCAACTAAGGAAGCGAGTAATGCGATAAAATTATTGAAAATGTTTTACAGGTCTCGTAAAACTTCATCGGAAATAATGAACAAAATCTATGACTTAGAAAATGACATTGATAAACAATTTTTAGGTGAAAAATGCCTACAATCTAAAATAACTGACTTTTTTTAAGTGAATATTTTTATTGTTTCTTTTTAATTGATATACATTAATTTAACCTAAAAGATATTGACTTCATGTCCATTGTTAGATAAGCAAGAAACGAGAAAATTATCATCCAGGTGTTATTAACGCCTGGATGATAATTTTCTCGTTTCTTGCTTAATTTAACTTTTTGTTGCCTTTTGATTGGACATTATTCTCAAAACCGAAAGTGCCGCCATTATCGAAACTTGATAAATAAAAATTTCTTATAAAAAATAATTTTTGAAATTTTTAATTACATCGTTGTAAATTTAGACATAATAATGTAAATAAAGTTGATTTAAACATTTAGCTTGCACTTTTATACATACAATATAAAATTAGATGAATTTTATAATAGATTCTTAAACAGACTTGATACTTTTATGGGTCTGAAATTACAACCCCGCAGATAACGACACTTGGTTATAACGTCAAAAAATTGCCGGTCCAATGGATGACGTTATAAGCAGGTTAAACTGTATTTGAATTTAAACAATATTTCTTACATTGGAAACACAGAAAACAGTCCTCAGTGTCAGAAACTGCTTTCAATGAGGCAGAGCTTTCAATTTGAACAATATTTTATATATTGGATAGTGCACAAACAGAAATTGAAATGAGTAGGGAGGTGCAAAAACAAAGATTTTGACAACATGAGAATGGTAGAAACTGCCTAAAATTGGTTTTCCTTTATTGTATTCAAAAGTGCAAATTTCCGAGAAGTGATTAATAATTGAGGCAAAAGTATCAGGATTGACTTTGAGAAAGTGTTAGTTGATACTCTGAAAGTTGACATCCTGGCTTCTTATGAAATCATCTGCTTTTTTTCTTTGTTTTTGTTGATTCTCACATCTGTATTTGATCCATCCCTAATATTTAAAATATAACAAGAAACATTCGTTATACAAACAGCAATTGAACGTCAGTGGATAAAAGAAAATTATAAAAATTAAGGCTGTTAAAGAATTTTAAACAAAAAACTCAATTTTAAAATATTCGAAAATAATGAATAATAGCATTATAAAAAACTATTTAAATTTAAAATATTCATCAAATGCCAAAACTTCAATTTGAGAATATAACTTTAATGGAAAAGAAATGTTTTTGATTGCCTTAAGCATTCATCATGACGTTACAGAAATTTTGTAAATGAAATAATAGTTGCTTAAGGCAATCAAAAACATTTGTTTTCCATTGAATTTAGATTTTCAAACTGGAGTTTTGATGTTCAGGATGTTTAATATTATAATTCAGTTTCTAATCTGTTTTATTCATATTTATAAATTTTATTGAGAAGTAAAAAATAGAAAAAACTGTAAAGAAAGAATGCTGAAACAAACAATTGAAAGTACTAATAGATATTGGTGACAAATAAGGAAATAATAATACAGAACAAAGAAAGTTTACTCCTAAAAAGAATTTAATTGAATTGATACTATGGTAACTGAAACAATATGACAGGATGATAGACAATAAAATCAGGTTTCTTGGAATGTATTGAGACTTCTTATCTGCTGTTAACTTAATTTATAAATAGATATAAGATTTAGATTTATACATAGATAACCTGCAGATTATTCCATGCAAAATTTCAACATTTCTTATAACTGATCTGGCATTTAAGAATTTTAAGTTATATTGCTGCTAAAATGGCTTTTATTTCTAGAATAATTTGAAAGAAGTATGAAAAAATATAATAGCATTTGTATCTATTCTATATATATTGTAATTTATTAAATAATTAAAATAGAAATATTTTTATAGCATATGTCTAGTGAAGAAGAAGCCAAAAGTGCAATTGAAGCTCTAAATAATACAGAATTTATGGGATCAAAAATTACAGTTGAGGTAATGCCTAATGATTATTTAATAATTATTTTGTATAACAAATAACTCTTTTCTTTAAATTATGTAGTAGATAAATACCTGATTAACATATTAAAGTCAATAGAACTAAAATGAAGTTTAAAAAATTAATTTAATCATAAGAGATAAGTATTTACAAAATGCATTAAAATGATAACATTGACAATCAAATATTGTTGACTATAATTAACAATTAATGTGATTTTATATCAATTTTCTTAATAATAATTATTAGTGTTGCAACGAATAGTATATTCAGCTTGATTAATTAACGTACGTATGAAAATTGGCGCACAAAGCGCATTATGGCAAGGACCCTGCTCTCTATTGGCCTGCTGTCACTATGCTTTGTCAATCATGTTAATTCTCAACAGTTGTAGTGGACAGACAAGAGCGTCATGGCAGTACTGTATGTGATAAATGATATCAAATGTGGATAACAGTGAAATGACCTACACGTTTAAGTAACGGAAAAAGAAGAGAGAAGGACCGCGAAGTGAAAAGAAATATGAAATTGAATTGATAACATAATCGAACAAGTCGAGGCAGTTTATTGGCGCAAAATTTGCGGTTGTCAATGTCAAACAATTGTTGTCATAGACTTCAGAAAGCTAAATGCTTGTAATGAAAGAAACTTAGAAATCTTTCTGAATAAAATGATTAATTTTAAATTTTAAAATCTAAAAAATCTTGTGTGGAACATTATATTTTGAATTTTTGGAATTTGGAATGAATTCGAATGTTTGTTCAAATTCATTTATTTTTTATACAGTGAATACTCCTTAGGTGATCACCTGCATTTGACGGTCACCTGTCAAAACAAGCAAAAATTTGTGGCACGGAATACTTTATTCATAGAGTCTTCATACTTGTATTAAACGACCACCTGTGGGAAAACTCAGTTTATTTTACCATAGACCTACAGTATTTTCCTTAGGGGTATAAAATATTGTACACAATACAATTAATCGGCTGATCTCATTATTTGATAAAATTTATTTTATTTATTAATTTTTTAAAGCTCATATACAGTACTTGTGCGATAAATAGTTTGTATCAATTGTCTTATTTCCATGATATTTTTAGAAAAATAATATCCAAATAATTTTCACATGCAAAATATTCAAAAAAGAATAAATGCATTAATGCAAAAATAAGTTTTACAGGCAACCTTCCTTTCATTACATTCCGCGATTGTCCAATGACAATTGCGGAGTGTAATGAAATCGTATTATGAGAAAAAATAATAAAATCATTTTATTATTAATTAATTAATAATTTTTCTTATTGTACTTAAGATATTAAATATTTTAAAAAATATAGTATTTTTAAAGTTAAAATAAGATTAAACTAATGAAAACCAAAACCAAAGTGATGGAGATATTGATGCACTTGTATATTGATGACAGAATACACGTAACAGGAGTGAATGGAAAGAACTGAGTTGAATTAATTAAGTCGGAAAAAAGAAAGTGTGCATTATAATCGAGAAAATGCGAGTACTGTATTAATCTTTAAAATATTGATATTAAATCTGTCTTATAAAATTACAACAAACTCCTGTAAATCAATTCAATAAGAATAAAATACAATACCAATATAGTTGTATTGCTGAAAAAATTTGCTTATTTTTACTCACTTTGAGTTTTGCTTAGTAGAAATGGCTAAAAAGTGCGCAGAATACATACGGAAATATGGTATTACCGCACCACTTGTATCGGACAACCACCTGTCTAAAAGACCACTTTTTGAAGGAACCTGTCTATGGTGACCACTTTCAAAAAGTGGTCGCCATAGACAGGTTTTACTGTATATTGTTTTTGAGTGGAAAAAGAGTTTTTGAATCCAAAAAGTGGAAATGATTAAAATATTTATTAATTGCCAAAATGTATACTAAATATGCCACTATTTACTTTCCTTCTTTATTACTTACACTTTTTAATGACTAAAACTAACTCTATCCTTCTCTTCCCTTGGGGGTGGAATTTCCAAAAACCTCCTTATGCATTCTTATGACACGCACTGAAATGCAGTCAAAAACTCAAAAAATCACATCTAAAATAGTACAATAGAAGTCAAGTCCTTTAAGGTAATCCTTAATCCACTACCTCTCCTGCACGGTGTGATTTCCAAAAATTTCTTATTAGGATGCAATTTCATGGCATACCCTACTAAAATGCAGTTAAAAACAAGAAATCACATCTAAAATAGTACAGCAGAAGCTGGGTACTTCAGGATGATTTATTCCTCTCCCTCTCCCCTGTGGGGGGAATTTCGAAAAATCCCTTTTTAGTGTACATTCTCATAACATACCCTAACTGTGTACCAAATTTTGACTTTCAACTCCTAACCATTTTGGGCTCTGTGCTTATTATTATCGTTATTATTATTATTATTATCAACCCATCTCAATTATAATATAAGATTAACAGAATAAAATGGTTTGAATAATGTATTCCTATCTCAAACAATTGCACTTAATGGCTCCAGCTTAACATTTAATTTTTATCAGTATAGGATCCATGCTTCAAAGCTTTGATAAGATGCTTTGAACACTATACCAACAGATCTTACAGAAAGCTGTTAATAATACAGTATTTAAAGAGATTAAAAGATACAATTTTTAAAATCTTAATTATTTGATTTTTAAATCAAATGTTTTCAAACAGTTTGTTATAGTCATCATTTAATAAAATATGTATTATTATGCTTATTCTTTTCGGTGATTATGATTGCAACAATTTTTTGGAAATATTTGGAAACAAATGGTGACTCACTTTAAAATGAAGTTGCTTTTTAATCTCTAAGGCAGTGTTTTTCAACCTTCTTGAATACGCGACCCCTTTACAAGTTAAAAAATTCTGGCGACCCCCCTAGGGCCATATTAAAACTATATCAGTGATTTTAAAAACTATGTGTTTAATTTTCTTTCTGTTGAGACAAATTATTGTTGATTAAAGTGAAAATTTCAGAAGAATCGACAATAACTTAACACACACAAAGTATGAAACTTCCTTTAATTATAACATTCGGCACAGGGAGCTGTTGACATTTTTTTTTTTTTCTTTAGGATCAGAATTTTCAGCTTCTACTTTTCTACTTTTTATTTCTCTTTTGCAAATCAGCTCAACGCTTTTTCCGCTATCATTTTCTGGGATGGGCCGTAATTCTTTCTGAAATTGTAGTTTTTTAATGTAGTGTAAGACCTACAAACACTTGTCTTTTTCTTCTACCCGCGACCCCTGTGTAAGGCTTTGCAACCCCCTGGGGGGTCGCGAAGGTTGAACCCACAGGTTGAAAAACACTGCTCTAAGGCAATTACTTTTCTATTGTTTCAAAATATGGACCCAAAGATGTGCCAACAGTATTTTATTACAGTTTGTCAGTTTAGTTAACAATTATGTATAATCTTCTTGTGATAATAATATGAATTATTATTTCTTAATTATATCTAAACAAAAATAGTGAATGATTTATTATTTAGTTTTGCTTGATAACAACTCAGTTAAAACTTTTAGGGTATGAACACATCTGTGCATTTTAAAACGCGATTGTCCAATGACAATTGCGGAGTGTAATGAAATCGTATTATGAGAAAAAATAATAAAATCGTTTTATTAATTAATAATTTTTCTTATTGTACTTAAGAAAATATTAAATATTAAAAAAATATAGTATTTTTAAAGTTAAAATAAGATTAAACTAATGAAAACCAAAACCAAAGTGATGGAGAGATAGGACGCGCTTGTATATCGATGACGTAATACTACATGTATTACATCATCAATATACACGTAACAGGAGTGAATGGAAAGAACTGAGTTGAATTAATTAAGTCGGAAAAAAGAAAGTGTGCATTATAATCGAGAAAATGCGAGTACTGTATTNTTGATAACAACTCAGTTAAAACTTTTAGGGTATGAACACATCTGTGCATTTTAAAATTATTATAAAGAAATAAATTTTGTAGTGATTTTGTTAATCTTTTAGTATGATTATTTTACATCAATAATATAAATTATATTAAAACTAAACTTCCATAATTTATCATGTAGATGGATCAATTTTTATTCAATTGATTATACTTCATTAAATATTTACTTATTATAATGAATTAACTTGAGTTGTTGATAAAATTTTTTTCTATAAATTTTAGGTTTCTCATAGCAAGGTTCGGCCTAAACCAGGAATGGGAGGTAAAGGACAGTGCTATCGCTGTGGTCGTCAAGGTCATTGGTTAGTATCAATATATTCAGATAATACATTAATTTTAAATATCAACCACAGTTTAAATACTCGATGTATTTAACATTAAAAATTCTAAACTACACTAAATAATTAATCCAGTAAAGAATAAAAATTTAAAGAAACTGACATTTTCAACTTTTTCAAAAGCCATCATGGGTTCTAAAGATTGTACAAATTTGAATAGAAAACAAAATTCAAATGTAATTGGATGGGTATACTGTATGTTGTGACATACTGTATACCCATCCAATTACAATGTTAACGAAAAAATAATTAATTAAAGTGCAAGTGTTAATAAATAATTAATTAATTATTTCCTTTATTAACTTCATTTTGTTTTTAATATCATCTCTTTGTATTTAATAATGAATCTCGTGGATCCATAAGATTTTATTTAGATCTGTTATTTGCAGTTATTTTTTCAGTTGTCTTTAAAGTTTTTTCAAATTAGCTAATTTTTCTACTTTCTAGAAGAAATATTCCAATGCTATTCTTTTATTATTGTATAAATTTATTATTTTATTTTGAACATGACTGAATCAATGATTTTAATAAAATAATTGTTTAGGTGGATTTGTTTCTTCTCTTTAAAGGTAGACAGCACTGCATATATAGTTGACTTGCCTTAAAATGAACAGTGATAAAGTGAATTTTGCCGTTGTCCTAGGAAAATGTCATTGTTATAAAGTTAATTTTTATGGAATAAAGTAAACAAAAGTTTTATCAGAATTCGTTAAAATAAACTGTAAATTAACCTTCGCAACCCCTAAGAAATACAGTGGTGTCTCGTATAACGCACTTAATCCGTTCCAGGTGCACGTCCGTTAAGTGAAAAGTCTGTTATACGAAACGCATTTTCCCATAGAAATACATGTGAAAACATATAATTCGTTCCGCGGCATAAAATAATTGTACTGTACTATAAAAAAAAAATGAAACTGGAGCAGTCACCAATTATGCCAGGTAGTCACATGTCATGAGGAGGAGTGGAGGAACACTTTCTTTACACATTCATACAGATACAGACTTTTACACATGCAGAAGGTCTCTTTTTATTGTTTTTAATCGGAGTCAGATACAGGAGAGGTTACCAGAGCTTGCGGGGTCATTCCTCTTGTTCCATCCTTTGTTTTTTGGCAGCTGGCTTCTTGAAAAACATGTCCAATGTGGTCTGTTTCTCTCTCTTCTTCAACACCTGTCGGAAATGATGGGCAAGGGTATCATTGTAGAGATCATTGATCCTGTTGGCCTCAGCGCTCTGTTTGGATAATGAGTGTTGGTAAACTCCTGAATCTCTCCCCATTTGACAAGGAAGTTTTTGTCAACCTTCACTCCTTCTGATGATGTCTTGCATTGTTTCAATTGAAATCACTTTTCTGTTTTTTTAGAAGCTATGATTTGCACAACACTTGAATAAATGTAAATACCTTGCACTGAGGTGATGTATGTAATAAACAAAGGTGCAAGCCGAATCTCAACGGGAGATCTGTAGTTCAGATATACTAATAATATATTTTAATAATACTAATATATTATAAAAATAGCAGATTGTCATTGGCAACGGCAAAAGAGTGGAAACATCATTCGCGCTTGTTCGCAGTAAAACCGTTGTTTGCCTCACGTAACTGCCGAACGGAAAGTCCGTTGTTCAAAGCCAGTCCGTTGCTCGAGTCACGTAACGGCCAAACAAAAAGTCTGTTGTTTGCAGCGTTTGTTATACGAGGCACCACTGTAACCCTATTTCCAATAATCATTTTATTATTTACAGTGAAAAGTGTAAAAAGCAAAGTGGCTGTAATAAATGTTCTGTTTTGAGTAGAATAAACTATCTTCTCCTAGTAAGCAAAGACTGGTTTGATCTTTGCTTATAGAGCAGTTCAAATATTTGATTTTAATGGACCATTCTAATGTACTCAGAAAATAGGGGTTAAAGTTTAATGATGCCCCCCCCTTTAAATGGATGTGGTCCTGTGCAAACACATACTGTAGGGAGTAACAGGTTTGGTTACTTTGATCAAATTTGGCTTCTTTCTACTCTTTTGGCACCAAAAAAATATTTATTACTTTTTAAACAATTTTCAACTGAAAAAAAGTTATGGATTTCTTTTAGCTTTGTTTTGTTTAACCATTCTGATATATGGCTCCACACACACAAACTGCAAATACAGTATTTTCCTCATTTTGTTTAATTTGAAAATCATTTTGATCACTTTGTTTTTGTAAATAAATTTTATTTTATTTAACCTTATACAGTAAATTAATTCAAAATAATATAATTTAGAGATTTCAGTTGCCTATTAATCCATAACTCCCTGAATTATACAATCTTGACAGTGACCTTGAAATTTGTTATGAGTTTTTGATAATGAACTACTACTACTACTACTACTACTCCCCTGGAGATTTGTTAATGCAAGTTGACTGTATATAATGAATTGTATTTGAAATTTTAGATAGATAGAATACTGTAATTGTTTAATTATTTGTTGATCTATACAAAATTAGCAATAATCTGTTTTATGGTAGAATTAAATAAAATTGAAATTTAATAAACAAAGTATATGGAATAAGAAGCTTAATTTCAGAAATTCTTTTTGTAATAGGTCTAAGGAGTGTCCAAGAAATCCGTAAGTATATATTTTGTTGCACACTTCACTTTGAAAGAAACTTTAATCTGATTGCATGATTTTTCTAATTTGAATGAATACCTATTTTGTTTTTAAATATTTAATATTATTTGTATTTTTGTTTCAAATTCTAATTTTATTTTACTGTTTTTAATATTTGAGATTTAATAATCTTATATTTAAGTTTTATTTTGTTCATTTTCTGAACAAAATTCATAATGTAAATTATGAATTATGAATTTTATTCAGAATATTATAATATATATTAATACTAGAAATGCTCGAATGGGAAATATGCCACCACCTATGACACCACCTTTTCCATATTCTGATCGACCAATGCCAAGATATGGACTTGATAGAGGATATGCTCCAGCTGACAGAGGGTTTGCTCCCGAAAGAGGATTTGGTGCAGATAGAAATTATGCTGGAGAAAGAATGAGACCTTATCCAGACCCATATGACCGTCGACCTCCTCCACCTCTCTCTCCAGGTTTAAGAGATGATTATTATTGTTATAGAAGAACTTATGATGAATACGGGTAAGAATAATTATAAGAAGTTTTTGAAAGAATGATCAGTTAATAGACATTGCTAGTATATTTTTGTAATATAAATATATTTTAGTGTAGACATAATTCCTTAAATTCGTCTAATATCAGTTCTTATTTTAGTTTTAATAGTTATGTATTAAAACAATGAATGAGAACTATTAATCATTTATCTAAAGTAATTTTGAATTTAATTAAATGAAATATGATAAAAGAACAACTCTAAAACCTAAATTAACAAGAAAGTGCTTTATTGAAATAATCTTTTAATGCTAACCTTTCATTAAAATTAAGAACTCTTAAGTCTTATTTACTCATAATCAGGAATTTGAATGCTTTTAAATAAATGATGATAAACATTTTCTATGTTCTACAGTGAAGGAAACACAGGTAAACTTGATAATTTCATATGTGCACTTCTGATGATGATAAAAAAAAGCACTTGGATTTTAAGTGTTGAGATTTATCTCAATGAAACATATTTTTTCTTTTTAGATGTAGTTTTTGTTTGAACTATAAATTTAATAGTTTAAATATTTTAGTAACGTTTTGCAGTATTTAGAAAAAAAAAAAATTGCAGTATTTAGAAATAAAAATAAGTTACATAAATACTTGATTGTGGTTGGCTAATTTCACAAAATCATTATTTTTAGAAGACTAGAAGTCATTCATATAGTTAGTAAATTATTCAGGAAATTCTTGTTAGTTCAAAATTCAAGGATGAAATAATTTTGACTTTGAAGTATTAAGTTTTGAATTATCCAAGATTTACAATATGCCAAATGTGATGTAACTGATGTAATTTATTAAGCAAATGGAATATGGCTACATATACAGAGTACTATTTTCATTAATTAATAATAATATAAATGAGCAGTTATTTACTGTGACATCCTCACTATGCTGGGCTGCTATTTTTAATTTATTTAATTTAAAATATATGCTCTCCACCTCAAATTAGTAGTGGATTGCCCCTGTACATTATACTTTTCCTTTAACAATAGAGTCGTGCCGGTCATCTTTCTAACAACATTCAGGGGAAAATATTTGAATTGAAATAATGTGACTGAAATAATGATGTTATTTTGTGTTATTTGTTGTATATACAATCAGTTTGAGTTGTAATACTAGAAGACAATGTTGTAACAAATTCACAATCTATCTAGCCACCCATTACTAGTATAGAAATTTTAAATACTCAGTTCAGATGCAAATTAGATCATTTCATTGCTAACATTGGCTTACTTATTGGAAATCATCTTCTGCAGGAAACTATTGAAACTGACCTGTTAAGTTCAGTTAAGTTCATTTAGTTTTTTTCATTGGCATGTTTTTCTTACATTCTTTGAGATAACTAACTTTAATCTTTAATGGCACTGATAGCTTGAATTTGTTTTATGTTACAATTAAAGTTTTTAGCCAACGTTTGTGATCTACCTGTGTTCTGTTTTGTTTTTCTTGATTATTGAGATTGTCCTTTAAGGTCAAAATGGAGCATTTTCTTTTTTGTTCCAGAATTTGCCATTGCTGTCACTATTATTACAGACAACTTGCAAATGTTGTAAGAGGAAGTTCTTAAATTTCTTTCTTAAAATAAAATTAGCAAAGTCATACATTGTTGATAACCTAGATTCACACTTAATAGAATGATAGTTATGATTAACAGTAATCTAATAAGTCCTTATCAATTTAATCAGTTGTTCTGTGTAATATATTGTAATGATACTTTTATGTAATTAATATATTTTATTTAAAATTCTAATTTATTTCAGTAAATATTGAATTGTATTGAATTTTTATGAAATACTACTTTCTTGTTTGGATTTTATTTTTATTTGAGGTTTTAAATTTAATTACAGATTTGACAGATATAATTATGCAGATGATCGGTAAGTGTTTATATTTTGTTCAATTTTTAAAATATTTAGTTAATATGGATTTAAAAATAATTATGAATGATAAAAAGTTTTGTCAAATTGAATGTTTTCTAATATTATGTGTATTGCATTGAAAATTTGGAATAATTTTTAATCATTGATTTGTTTTCAATATTCATAATATTTTAAAAATATTCATTTATATTATATGATTACCTGATTAATTTTATCATGTTCATTTATTCTTATAACAAGTTTTATTTTTATAAGATAAAAGCTGGAATTCCTTGTTCAATACATTAGTTTTACAAAAATTTATAATATATTCAACTTAAACTTTCGTATTAAGGAAGTATTTTTTATTTTTTTTTTACACATTTTTTGTATAGTTTGAAATATTTGTTTTAATGGTGTTTAGGACAAATTGTATCTGATCAATTAGCTTGTATCATCTCTGACAACATTATTATTTTAATTTTAATAATGGAATAATAATATGTATTTAAATAGTTGCTTATTATTTTTTTCATTTGAATGATGATAACTGAAATATAATATTAGAAAAGTTGATATTTGTCAATTTATGATCATTATCAGATGTAAACATGAATAATTATTTATTAGAAAATTTATATGTTTTATATATATATATATATAAAATTCTGATTTGATTTAGTTTTTGTTACATTTATTTTTTTGAATCTGTAAACTTAAAATTTTAATAAATTTGCATGCATTAATACATTTTGAAATATTTTAAATAATAAACAAACATCAGATTATTTTAAGCATCTAAGAATAGAAAATTTTATCTTTAAATTATTTGGAGTTTATGTTTAAAAACTATGCAGTAATATAGTAACTTTAAAAAACTTTTGATTTATTTTCAAAATAAGTAAAATTTATATATGTAATGTACACGAATAAATTTAATCAGGTAAACACATGCTGTGAAAATATTTGTACAGTACAGCCACTTACAATAAATTTATTATTAAATATTATTAGAATTAGTTTTTCTGATGATCGACATTATTTAATTTCAAATAGTTTTATTTTGCATATTAAACTACAAGTGTATGATTGTATTTTAATTTAGGGAATGGAAAATAATGCATTACGTGTGACATTAAAAAGTTAAATTTTTTTATTTACTAGAGAAAAATAGAAATTTTTATCAATTATAAAAAAATTGTAGTATTAACTTACAATAAGTCATAATGTTCTCAAGTATACTGTTGTCAGACTGAACTGAAAATCCATTATATTGCAAAAAAAAAAATTGCTTAATGTTCCAATAACTTTATCAGATTTAAAAATATGCATTTTGTTGTTTGGAAGTAGCTTATTAATTTTTCATAATTTAGTTCAATCTTGATTACATTTAATGAATAAAACAGTTACCCAAAATATTTACACTATCCTGATAAGTTTTGTTTTTAAAGAAATTAAATATGTCTTGTTTCAAAAGTGTAGAAATTTCGTATAAAATACATTTTACTACATTTATATTCAATAAATGATCATTGTAATAATCGTGTAAAAAATTTGAGGCATATTAAATGTAATCATTTTTATGAAAACAATGGTCAATTTTACCAACATTAAGGAAAATACTTTATTCAAAAAGCTCCCTTTTGCTTATTCAAGCCACTAATAATGATTAGATATATGTCAGAGACCTGCAAATTCAGATAAATAAATAGAGAACACAAGAATTTATATTTCTTTGAAGATACTCTTTGAAAATCTGTTTTTCAGTCTAGCTTTATGTGACATTTGATTAAATTTAATAACTATTATATGTGTAATTCTCCTTCTTTTTTTTGTCTGGTTCTTGCTGATGTTGACTAAGTTCAACTCTTAAATTAAAGTGCATTTAGTTGAATAATTGTAGTTGAATCAGTTATTTGAAAAGTAATTTGAATTAATTATATATAATTTCCAGAATATGAAATGCAATTTTTTCATGTTAACTATGGTTTTTAGTTCTGAATAAAAATGAAGTATTTGCTATGATCAGTCTATGCTACATATATTGTTGTTATTATTATTCCTAAAATCATATTTAATTTTATCTGAGTTGATTGCGTTAGTTACCTTGTAGTTGGCTTATTTGAAAAGGTAATAAATTATACCATTTATTCTTCTGCAAAACTTTTAACATAAGCTTATTTTTAATGAAAGAACATTACATGAGATTATTGAGAGAACAGAAAGAACATTACATGAGTTATCTCATAGTTAATTATACATTAACTATGAGATAACTCATGTAATGTTCTTTCATTAAAGATAAGCCTATGTTAAAAGTTTGGCAGAAGAATAAATGTTATAGTTAAGTTATTGTATTTCGTAACACGCTTAACTGAGAATAGCATTAAGGAGCATTTTACTAAATGGCAGTGTGGCAGTCAATATGTTAATATGTTCCGACTGGAACACTTAAATATAAAATGAATAAAGCCTTGATATTTATAAGAACATAAATGAAAAATTTTAGTGCAAAATCATGCGATAATATCCTTGGAAAGTAAAGTGATGTATGATGTAATTTTTAAAACTAATTTTTAAATTTCTTAAATTCTATATTATGTGGCAGTCAATATGTTAATATGTTCCGACTGGAACACTTAAATATAAAATGAATAAAGCCTTGATTGTTATAAGAACATAAATGAAAATAATTCAGTATAAATTTAATGAAAAGAAGTGTAGTGACACATTATAGCTTGAGGGACCTAGGCAAATTTTATTAGGGGAAAATTTGAAATGTTAACTTCAGGCATTTTTTTGGGGGAAAAATATTTTCTTATAATAGATTGATTTTGGGGCTCCAAGCTATTCGCCTTTTTTTCCATAGGATAACTTATCTGTGGAGAAGTATGTTATACTATGAGATNTATATTATGTATTCTTGAAATGTACATTTGAAGCATTAAAAAAGAGTTTAAATTAAATACTTACTACCAGCAAAACCTCTAAGCAATTTGAACTGATGTGATCATTGAGCAATATAGTTGAACATCTATTATTGGTACTTGATCCGTTATATGATCTGATAATAATAACTTTGGATTGTTTTTTCACATTGAGAATGTAAGATATCAGTGATTCTAATAAGCTTACATTAAAAATTTGTACCTTAGAATTAAAGAAATACTCTCTTAAAAATTGTGAGATTTGAAATTTTAATTGATTAATTTTTACTGTGGGATGTTTTAAAATGTATTTTGTGACTTTGTCATTTATACATAATATCCTTGTTATGCAAATTAAAATTAATTTGTTTCATGCCAATTTTCAAACATTTTTTATTGTTAATTTTTCTAATGAGTTCTGTTTCTTTATATACATAAAATAACTTGAGCAGCTACAAGTAAAAAGTTTGTGGTGTTTTAAAATATTGCAATTTTTTGCAGATAATTCAAGATGGCACCCATTCTTAAAAAAATTATTAGAACAGAAATAAAACTTTTATATATACCCTCCCCTGCAAAGTGGTTACTAAAAACATGACCTTTATTTATATTCAGTTTAGAAACTATTGGAAGATATGAAATTAAGTATTTATTTTGTAGGTCACTTTCAGTGTCTTGATTATCATTTTTTTTAAGATTTAATTTTGATTAAATTAAGATAATCTAAAGCTGCTTTCAAATAGNAATTCAATTGTCATTTTATCTCAAATTAATCAATAGACGTTAAATAGAATCTTTACTGTAATGAATAAGAGTTAAAATCGTCCTTTATTTTTTCAACTGACATAGTCTAATAGAATGGTTGTAATTGCTTTTATATTGAAAATAGTATTTTTTATTTAGCATTCATTATTAGAAATTAAAATTTTTATTTGATTTGTATATAATTAGTTATTTAAATATTGATAAAACATATAGAAATTACTATTAATTATTACATTATATGTTTGATTTGCAATATAATGGTAAATTTCTTTGAATAGAAATTTTTGTTTTTACCTTCATATTTGAAATTATTTTTGGTTATTTAACAATATTTAATAATCTAGTCCAGTGTTTTTCAATTTCTAGTCCTGGACTGGTGCTGGTCCATGAAAATATATCACTGGTTTGTAGTAAAATATTTGACTGTATTGAAGCCGGTGCAGTTGATTGCAGGATGATATTTAAATATTAATCTAGACTTACTGCATGTACTTCGTTGCATACAATAACTCTAGATAAGCATATATAAGCTTAATAAATAAAAATAATTCATAGTCACAAGTAATTACTTAGTCCACATAAAATTATCCATGATTTTACCAGTCTACAATGATAAAAAGGTTGAAAAACACTGATGTATGCATTAAGAAATTAATCTTTTTAAATGTAAAATCCTGTAACAGTGATACAATTATAATAGCTTTATTGCTTGATTAATTTAAAAATATGGATTTATTAGAAGTTTTAAAATTACATCTTTGAATTTGGATTTATAACATAAGAATGATTGGATTTACAAATTATTTTTAAGTGGTAATTAATTTTAATACTCATTATCATGGAAATTATTTTAAATGGCAAAATGTTTTTTCCTTTAATTTATTGTAAGTGGAGACACTGTATTATATTACACAACATTTTTTACAGTAAAAATGTTGTGTAATAAAAATAAATAAAAAATAAAAATTTTGAATAAGTCTGTTTTATTTGCAACAGAACCTCAATTAAGCAAATTTGTTCATAAAACTAAATAAAGAAATTAGTCTAAAATCAAAATGATTTAAATATGTAAAAAGAACTTTTATTATTTTCTTAAATAAAAATATATATATATTTTTATAGGTTTTTGTATTTCAATGTGCTTTATGTATGTTTTCAAAAGTGTTGTAAATTTTTAACTGTATTAAGAGTTAAAATATCATAACAACAATGGAATAATAAATATGGTAAGGTATTTAAGAAAAATAACTATATATACAGAGGGAGCCAAAAAATTAGTTTCCATAAGATTTGTTATGGTTGCCAAAATTTGTATACATAATAGTAATATTTTGCAAAAATCTTCAAAAACTTATTTTAATATTTGTCATTTTAGGTGATAAAATAGATGATCAATATATTCAGTTAAATCTGTTTCAAAATGTATTGAAGAATAAGCAAATTTTATTAATAAACTATTCATAACAATTTCTTTTTAAAAATGGCAAGGACTTTTATTTGACTTTCTTGTCACTCAAACAGAAGGTTGGGGGAACTGTTAGAAAGTCTGTTCATTTTCAATTATGCCAGGACATAAAACGTAACCGATAACTCTACAGCTTATTGAAATTTATGACATTTGAAAACTAATAACTTAAATATTTCAAAATTTGAGAAATATTTTACATATTAAAATGAAAACATCATTTAATATATAAATTAAAAATAAAATAAATTACACAGTGTGCATTTTGGCAGTGCAAGTGTGTTATATGACATCAATAACTTAAACAATTATCCTTTTGAAAAACCAATTAATAGAAACACAAGCTGTTATTTTAAAATGTCTATAAAAGGTACAGTTCCATATTAAAAAAAATTCAGACTTAAGCTTGTTTTCTATTTTAAGCTTATTTTAACACATTAACAACTTATTATGATTTTTTTTTCTTATGAATCAAACATGTACCTTTTATCACGTCTTTTTGATTATTTCATTAACACATACTTAAGTTTATAAATTAATATAAAGATTATTAGGCTATATTACAATAAGGCCAGAATATAAATTATATAAACAACAAAAAACAGTACTGTAAAAAATAATAGCTGTAAAATTCTTTTTATAAACAGCAGAGTAAAAATTATAAATCAATTGTTTTTTTATTATAGTCATAGGTATTTCTTTACAGTTTGTTGAAGGGAGTGTTTGCATCCATTTATTGATTTTGGATATTTAAATCTGACCCCTCAATCTCAAATTTGTAACGTGACACACTACACTACAAAAATGCACAAACTCACATATCTGGTCATAACTTGAAAGGAATAATGAGGGATTGAAATTGAATATGTTTATGTATCATATTAATATCAATACATCAAAAACATGTGATTACAAAAATGCTAATTATCAGAGTTTTGATAATTGGAAATTTACTCAAAATTATTATTTAATATAATCCCATGATTATAAAATTCAATTGTCATTTTATCTCAAATTAATCAATAGACGTTAAATAGAATCTTTACTGTAATGAATAAGAGTTAAAATCGTCCTTTATTTTTTCAACTGACATAGTCTAATAGAATGGTTGTAATTGCTTTTATATTGAAAATAGTATTTTTTATTTAGCATTCATTATTAGAAATTAAAATTTTTATTTGATTTGTATATAATTAGTTATTTAAATATTGATAAAACATATAGAAATTACTATTAATTATTACATTATATGTTTGATTTGCAATATAATGGTAAATTTCTTTGAATAGAAATTTTTGTTTTTACCTTCATATTTGAAATTATTTTTGGTTATTTAACAATATTTAATAATCTAGTCCAGTGTTTTTCAATTTCTAGTCCTGGACTGGTGCTGGTCCATGAAAATATATCACTGGTTTGTAGTAAAATATTTGACTGTATTGAAGCCGGTGCAGTTGATTGCAGGATGATATTTAAATATTAATCTAGACTTACTGCATGTACTTCGTTGCATACAATAACTCTAGATAAGCATATATAAGCTTAATAAATAAAAATAATTCATAGTCACAAGTAATTACTTAGTCCACATAAAATTATCCATGATTTTACCAGTCTACAATGATAAAAAGGTTGAAAAACACTGATGTATGCATTAAGAAATTAATCTTTTTAAATGTAAAATCCTGTAACAGTGATACAATTATAATAGCTTTATTGCTTGATTAATTTAAAAATATGGATTTATTAGAAGTTTTAAAATTACATCTTTGAATTTGGATTTATAACATAAGAATGATTGGATTTACAAATTATTTTTAAGTGGTAATTAATTTTAATACTCATTATCATGGAAATTATTTTAAATGGCAAAATGTTTTTTCCTTTAATTTATTGTAAGTGGAGACACTGTATTATATTACACAACATTTTTTACANTACTTTTTAAATGGAGGAAAAAACTTAAATATGGGAAGGACAATTATGAATATCTTTCAAATTAACAATGAAACTATTTAAAAGTTAAGCATCTATATAATTATATATATCTTTTGAAATATTAAAGGATTTTATACTAAAAATTATAGCCTTCTGTTTTGAGTTATTTTAGGGAAGATCATTCCACATGTGGACATTCCATCAACAGACAGTTTAAATTTTACAATGTGTGTCATCAAGAGACTTCCTGAGTTTATTTTTAAAAAGCACCCATGTACTGAATATGCTATAAGAATTTTGGCAAGATGGAGGCAAAGGAAGTGGTAAACAAATTTCAGGGATCTTGTTTAACTTTTTCAGGCATGTAACAGTTATGTTATTGTCAAATCACTGTCATTCACAAAGCAAACTCTAAAATTAAAAATAAAATAAATTACACTTTATTAAGTTTAACCAACATTAAGTCTAGCCTATGTCATTCTCTTGCCTTATTGGGTTATCAAGTAGAGACTGCTAAATTTTGGATAACATTTCTTTATTGAAATTAATGAATACATCCTTTCTAGAAACTTGGAAAATTTCAAACCCTTCCATTAATTTTAATTTGTTGACAAACAACCTTTTTAAATAATTTAGCCCGGTCCCAATGTGCTGACACTCCTAGCTTACTAGCAAATTGGGCAAGTGTTATGAATAGACTATTTGTACTAACATTGTATTTATGTACTTTGAGCCTTTGGGTTAATGGCATCTATGTATGTTAACCTCTACCAAATCTATCATCCCACACTGGTATCGAGTATATTCCTGGAGTTAAGTTTCAATCTATAAAATCCTTACTATTAGCTTACAGCTTGAGCTTTTATTTCTTGATTATTTTTGCATACAAAACAGCATTATTATTAGAGAACTCATTTTTGTTGTTTTGTTTTAGTGGATACACAATATTCTCATCAATTATGAAATAATTTTAGTTTACCCTGAATTTATCTCTAAATGATTTAACATTAATGAAATTAATCCAATAGACTAGCAGTGTTCATTTTTTGCTCAACAACACAAGTAAATACCTTGTTAATTTAGTTTAAAATAATTCGGAAGAAAACATTTTAAAGTTTAAGGTATAATTATTATTTGTATAAATATATTGGAAGATTTTAAATACAAGATATTTCAAATAAAAAAATATGAATGCTTATTTTGAGAAAGTGCAATGATAGTTGGGGTGTACTTTTTTTGAGAACCTTACAATTGGGTTGCAACTTGGAAAAATATGCAGAAGTCAACCTAATACTAAAAGTTAGGAATACCAAGTTATTTCATTATTATTATTTTGAAGAATCCTGTATATATGACTAAAAGTCCAGATTTTGATGATAATAGTAAAGCATTCACTTTTATAACAATTAAAAGGTGTTTATTGTACAAATAAACCTAAATTTTATGTTCTTCAAATTTTATGTTCACCTGAGTTCAAGAATTACTCAGAAGACGACGTTGTTCTCAGATATTATATTGATATCTGAGAATAAAATCATCATCATTGTAATTCTTGAACTTCAGTGAATGTCTAATTTGAAGGACATAACATTTAGGTTTATTCATCCAAAAACCCCTTTTAAGTGGTTATAAAAGTGAATGATTATATCCAGCAAATATTGTTAGTTTCAGCTTTGTGCTAATAGTAAAACGGTTATTTCATAAATAGTTCATTGTTGTTATGGTTTCTATTATACTCTTAATATTAATGAAAATTATTTATTTTATCACTGATTGCTCTATTATAAGATGATGTTAAACCTATATTAACCATAGTATGATGCAACCAAACAAATTTAAAATTCAAATGATTTTAAGACTATAAAATACTTTTTTTTGAATTAACTTCATTTTTTATATGAATTTGTTAGATTTGAAATATTAATACATATGATCAATGAGAAAATTTAGATTCTGTTGCAGTATGTATTTTGAAATTGTATATTCAGAATGCTGGAATGATCTACCTGTTAGAAAAATACAGAAAGCATTTGAAAGCTTTTTTTTTTGGTCATATTTGAGAAATATTGTAACTTATTAGTCATTTAATAATTTCTATACAGTTAATGTTTGAAACATAATTCAAATAATAAAATAAACAAATAGGTAATGTTTTCTCAATAGTAAAAATTTTTATTATTGATATTATTAAAAATGCTCAAGAAATTTTGATGACTTTTTAAAATTTAAAAATATATCTTTTTATAAAGTTATTTTGACATCTGTGTATAGATGATTGTTAAACTAATTATTTATTGGTGATGGATGTGTTATAATTTAATTTCAAGGTGAGACATCAATGATTGCTGTTTATTTCCAGTGATATAATAAATTTTTGTAAGAACAGAAAATAAGTATTTTTTTTGTAATGAATAAGTTTGAAAAATGGCCATTGAGAATTTATAATTCAAAATTGTTTTAATTATAAAATTGAAATGTTTATATTTTTGAAAGTATTTTTTAAATAAACTTGCAAAAATTATCTTTTAGTTAACAGTTTTCTTTTAGATAAATTTTCTGTTTTTTCCTATTGAGATTAACTCTAGATAACTAAACTTAATTTTCAGTTACATTATAACTACACATTCATCAAGCAGACTATGAATTAAAAATGTTAATATTAACAAAATTATTTAATAAAAATAGGAACTTTTTACATGGCACAATAATATGGGTAAGTAGGAACTAAAGAAGGACAAAATATTTAGGAAATAAGATTACACGCAGTTGCTACATATGTTAACGTTATGGGGGTCTCAAATTGCAGTTTTGCATTTCATGCAACGGCATTTTGTCATTCGTCGAGATTTCAATGGACATAAATAGCATATTTTATGCGGATTTGATGGAGAATGAGTAGGAGCTTCTACACTGGGCACATCACCTAGAATATCCTGTATTATGGTTCTGACATCACACCTCAAAGGCACTGTCTGTAAAGGCACTGTTGTAGCTGGGGCTCCATGAGTTTGTTTTCCATCTTCATAAAAAAAATCCCTTCAGGACATTGGTTTTTTTGTTTCTAACATTATTAGAAACATAGATAGCATAGCTGTTGATTGCCAATAGGTTTAGCATATTATAAAACACACATAGTGGCCACCTTTTGGTTTTTCTGTTATTACTCATATTTGAACACATTTGATCTACTGTGTCTACCACACCCTTTGTATTATTATAAAAATGTATTATTTGTGGTTTTTTTGTATTTTCATCGATGTTAAGTTAATCATGAATAGTTGACAAAACATAAACAACTTTATTTGACTTGACTTTGTACGAAACTAATGTCTTATTGCCGTCGTAACAAAATATTTGAAGTACCAACAGCGCATAATTTAGAATTTTTAATTTTTAAGGAATTTCTCTTTTGTTACTTCTAAGAGTGCCAACTAAGATCAAATTATAAGGTGACTTCAATAGTTCATCCGCAAAAGATACAGATGTGAACATGTTATCCATAGTAATTTTACAGTTGGTTCCATGTAAAATAGATGTTATTTCCTTTATGAAAATATTTGCTTTAAATATTGGTAGCCAATATTTGTTTCTGAGGATCAGTACCTTTTCCCAAATAGGGAATGGCATTTATCACATATATACTGTTTACATCTGCACCCATAACAATGTACATAATGTACATGCCTTTGCAACAAAGTTACGTAGTTAACTAAACTTTCATAGAGCAGACTACGGGATGGCCATAAGTCAATTTCTAATTGACGTGTGAACACAATTGCATCACACACTGAACTTTTTATTCAAATTATTAAGGTAGAAAAAGAATGACCAGCAGGAAGTGTGGGAAAGTTTCTGAATTTTCACTTTTGAGCGGAGGTGCGTCGTCATGTGGACGAATGATTAATTATCTAGGGTTAAACTCTGGATGCTTAATTATTATATTTACAGCACTCGCTGTTAAACATTGGTTCCTTTAATTAATATGTATAACAGCAGGATCAATAATTTTGTGATATTGATGGACTGCATTAAGACTACAATTTCATGTCAGCTGCAAAGTGAAAATTATAAATATTTTTTATAATTAATAGTTTTGCTCATCATTACATAAATTAATCTTAAAGAGATAAAGCATAGTAAAACTATTTAACTTGCAGCATAAAACATTATCATTTTAAATAAGTACCATGTTGTAAGTGATGTATTTTTCTTTGCTTTATAAGCAGCATAGGAAAGACTTCAATAATTTCAGTATGAAACTTTATTAATAAAACACATATAGCAACTTAATATTTTTTTTTAAACAAAATTTCTAATCTAGAATGATTAATATAACTGTTTTGGCTGTACCCAATTCAAATATATCAATACAGGTATATTTCATTAAATATAAAATTTAATATACAGTCAACCCCCCCCCTATAACATGGGTTCATATAATACAGATTTGTATAACATGGCGAAAAAATTGCGATTGTGTTTGTATAAACACGCTAAAAGAGAGACCATATAATATGGTAAAACATCATCGCCGACTCGTGTCGCGACAGGATTAGTCGAATCTAGACCAATAGCGGATATTGTACAAACTGTTGAGTTTAAACGAGCAGCGGACCTATGAAAAACCATTTATTTAACATGCATAAAAATTATATTTATATTAATGATGTCTTCAAAGTTCAGCGAATTTTTCGCGAAAAAAATAATCTATCAGGAAGCACGCGAGTGCCATTCGATGACAATCTCCATGATGAAAACAAGCTTAAGCAATGGCGTAGTCAAACAGTGCACACTCGATAAGTAATCCTACAATTTTTTGTTAATGGCATAGTTTATATGGATTATTCCCAAAAAATTATACGTATTTTGGAAATGTTGTGTCGAATTAGTCTAGACTCGATTAATTTTATGGAAGAAACCTTTCAAACAGCCATAGTCCGTAAACTGCATACGTGCTGGGCTGTGATTGACTGGACTCCTAGAAGCTGGATTCATAAATCTCGGAACGTATCTACTGTGTTATAGGGGTCGACTGTGTTGCTAAAATGACATATAACAGAAGAAGAAAAACATTCATATCATAAAATGCACCATTACATTAAAAAAGTGACTATCCTTGAGTTTACCATCTGTCTATCCAATCTGTGTCCAACACTTTGCTTTTACAATTGTCATGTAGCTGCTTTCAATGCTGATCCAGTTGCAATTCCATAGCTGAGAATAAATCATTGGGGACAGAAAAAACAAAGGCAAACTGAAAAAATTTTTACTGGTATTTTTTTTAATTTCCAGCTAGCACTAAAGCCTATTAGTTGCAGGCAAGAGTAAAAAAATTAATGATAGCCTAAGATTGTATGATGAAAGTGAAAATGCATATTATATATACTTCATTTGGGTATGCTGACTAAACAGAAGTATCTCAGCTACCTCATGGCTAGTAAGCTCCTCTAGTTACAGCTCCCCAATTGTGATGAATATAATTTTTAGAAAAGAAAAAAAACATTTTATGACATCTTTGTATATTCTCATTTTATGACATCTTTGTATATTCTCAATAATTTTTAGAAAAGAAAAAAAACATTTTATGACATCTTTGTATATTCTCATTATGTTTTTCAAATAATCAAAGTTTATACTGTTATTAAAACTACTCACATTAAATCTCTACTGACCAGAACAGCCATATTATGAAGTGAGCAAAAAAGGAGCAGCTGTAAAATAGGTCAGTTAGAAATAGAAAATAGCAAATTTATTTACAAAATTGGTCTAAAAATAATTTCTCCATGTTTTCAAAGCTAGATCGATTTTATCTTCATCCTCAGAACCTACAAATAAAAAAATAGGTGATATTTAATTTCACTGTATCATACTATGATATGTGAGGTAAAAAAGAGAGCGAAAAATAGAAGAAATATGACTGATCAAAGAATTAAGTTGAAAGAAGATTGAAAAAATAATTTAAAAATTGTTATAAAAAAACTTTTGAAGAGAAGAAAAAATGATATGAAATGAAACAGGTGTTTACTGAAAGAAATATTGCAACTTTCAAGTAACATGATCTTTCATTGGCTGAATGCCTCCAATGTTCAGGTATAGTTCTGTTTTAAGAAAATGATTAATTTTGAATGTAATAATGAAACAAAAATTATGCGTATTATTTAAACAAAAATATTTAATATCTTGAATTTCCTAGAAAATTCATGATTTTAATGCATGAATATAATTCTTGTAGCATAAAGTATTTATAGTTTCTGAAGAAGCAGTTATTATGAAGAAATTGTCATAAGGTAACTATACAAATATAAAATAGTTTGCCAGATCTGAGTTTTAATTAAAAAAGATAAACCTTTAACAGTCTGTGAAATTGAAGCAATACTAAGTTTATTGAACACACTGTTGACAGACATCATTTGAAAATCAGGGAATTTGTGAACAAGTGCAATTTATGATTACTATTCTTGCCATGTCAACAAGATTTATTGATTTTTGTGAAATTGTGCACTTTCTTGTTTGCAAAAACTGAAAAATTAGACTTTACAAGAAGACATGGTTTAGATTCCCTATAACAATAACTAACATAAATGTTTGAGCAGAACACAGAAGCCATTAACAATTCCAAAAGTTTCATTACATATACTGAAACAATGATATATATGTATTATTACAATCAAAATGGTTCCGAAAGAAAATACAATAACTGACAGATCCTGTGCTCAATTAAACAATTTATAGTTGACAATTGTTGAAGAATGAAAAAAATTCTGTACAGAAAAATATAAAACAGATGTGTATATTTAATTTTCAAGAAAGTAGTGTGGCCCATTTTATTTTATTTTGACCATAATAATGCAAACGTATACAACATTATCTTGCTGTTAATATACAGTATATTTACTTACAGTATAAAAACAAATAAATACATTTATTAGCCTGTGAAGTAACTTGTCAACGAAACATTAAATGATACCATGATTGTTTACTTTAACCTTTTAAAATAACAACAAAAACACACAACCAATAAGTTCCAGCAATGCATTTAAATTGCAAATGGCAAAAAAACTTAATTTTAGGGTAGGTATGGTTTTTATAAAAAATTGCAAATGCTAATAATGAGTAAAATTGTCATTAAGTCCAACCCTACTGGACAATATAACATAAGACTCCCCATTATCTCTCCATCCCATTGACCTTTAACCACCAAAATTTCATAGCATCAATCCCCCTAATATACAAACCTCCCTGCAAAATTTCAGAAATTTTTAACAAAAAACATGATTTATTAAGCTTCAAAGAGGAACAAAATCATGCTCCCCACATGGAGAGGGGAGAACTTAAAATTATTATTTTTTTTTACATTTGATGTTTTAGGTTTCCAAGTCCAAAAATGTAAAAATCTTGTGTAAAAATTTTTTGACTGATTGCCATATTTTTAACTCAAGGGAAGGACACTTTAAAAAACTAAGTTTTACTATCAAGTTCATTTTATTAATATACTAGCAGATAAGTGCGGCATTGCTTGGGCAAAAAGTAATGATAGCGAAGATTATTACATTACAGCCAATCTTACCTGTTTTCACAGAATGCAAGAATTAGGTTCCCCTGTTTCTGGACTAATTAGAAAATTTTTAGACAGGTCTAAAATTATGTTTGATTTAATGCAAAAAACCACATCTGCACCTGTAAATGTTGCACGTTGCTTTCTCTTAACACTTCCATTGTTGAAGCCTTAATCCTGTCCCTTTTCCTGTGGAGGAATTTCAAAAAATCCCTTATTTATATAACGAACGAACTGGATAAATATATTAGTAATAAAACACACCTTTAATAATCCAGCTAATAAGAATTAATAATATAAAAACGTTTTCGATCGTTTCTTAACGATCTTCTTCAGTTACNGTGGAGGAATTTCAAAAAATCCCTTATTTATATAACGAACGAACTGGATAAATATATTAGTAATAAAACACACCTTTAATAATCCAGCTAATAAGAATTAATAATATAAAAACGTTTTCGATCGTTTCTTAACGATCTTCTTCAGTTACCATAGCATAGAATAAAATTGAACACAAAAAAAAACGTAAATACGAAATTAAAATATAAATAACGGAAAAGTAGATAAAATAAACGAAAAAAATAAAATTAATCCGAAAAAATGTCACTTAACAAATAAAAATAAATAAAGTCATTAATTCTTGTAAAAGGATCGCCATGCGGTAGGTAAAGAGTCCTCATCTCTATGGTTGATGCAACCAGTTTTCCTGTGTGCTTTAAAGATCTCTAATTTCTCCAGATATTTCATTGTATGTAAATTTGTCGTAGGATTAATAATTTCCGCCCGATCCCAAAGGACTTGAATGTCGTGTTGCATTGTAAGACGATAGCATGGTGCTGTCAAGTTTCTTATTAATCGTATATTTATGTTCTTTGATACGTTGTTGCAATTTGCGCATTGTTGCGCCTACGTAGACAAGATCCGAATTAAAACGCTGATCGTGTAATGGTATAGAATAGATTCCTGATGCCGATTTCCAGTCATAACGCTTCTTATCGTTTCTTAATAGCTTGAAAACTGTAGGATTGCGTCGATATACTACACTGAAATCATAGCCTTGGGTGTTTCTTTATGTATTTGTCTCAAAAACAGGACATAATTTAAAACTATCCTTTGTCTACGGTCTACTGTTCGATTTTATTCTATGCTATGGTAACTGAAGAAGATCGTTAAGAAACAATCAAACGTTTTTATATTATTAATTCTTATTAGCTGGATTATTAAAGGTGTGTTTTATTACTAAAAAATCCCTTGTTAGTGTGCTTTCTTGTGACACACCCTAACTGTGTACCAAATTTCAAGTTTCAATTCCTAACTGTGCTGAAATGCTCACAATGAAATACTTGTATACACACGCGCCATCTATTGTAGGATAAATGTACTAGGCCAGAAACCTTCGTGGGAGTATATTAAACAACTTCTCAAAGTTTCGTGGCAATCGGATAAATGGTGTAGTAATGCATAAAGGACAGCTGTCTGTCCTGTATGCATTCATTTTTATATATATAGATAATTATAAAAATATTTATTAGAATATATTTGTATATATACTGAATACGTATAATTAAGTTGCCAGAGGAAAATAACTTTTAACGTTTTACATATTGGGACAAGTAGCCTTAAATGAAAGGTTGACTGTGTTGTGGAACTGTTAATTTTTCCTCAAGTGCATGGAAAAGGACAGCAGAAGACACCTATATATTGTCTTCTTTCCTAAATTTATTTAAATTTTGTAAATTTTAAAACTAATTGTCCTGGCAATTTTTATTGAATTCAAATTGTATTTAATAATTTTTATCTTTTTATGATTATTTGAATCTTTATTACTTATTTTAAAAAAGATTAATAGAATGGTGGATATATGTAATTATGATGAAATTTAAAAAAATCCATTAATACACACAACTGATTTTTAGAGAAATTGTAAAATAAATATATTGGTGTGATTTTGTTAAAATAGTTTTAATTCTTGAAAATAAAAAACCAAACATTTACCAAACATGGCACAAGTATTGTGTGTGTTGGTCTAAGATATATGTATGGTTATGAACCATACATATATCTTAGACTAAGATATATGTATGGTTATGAACCATACATATATCTTAGACTGTATATATGATAGTAATAAAATGTGTGTATTGTATGTTAGAATTAAACTATATGTAAAAAAAATTAACAAAGGTTTAATAAAAATTGCCATAGTAATGTACAAAAAGGTAAATCATATGGTAATAATTAACAGTATTATTAATTTTAAAAATTAGAACAATTTATAATAGTTAAGAACTTCAGAAGTAGTGCTTAATATATAATTCAAAATGGTAATGTCACATTTTTTTTGTGCTGAATGCAATTCTATAATGAGGAGGACTAATAAGTTACAGTGTTAATGTATAAACATTGAGTTTTTTAATTTAAGTATTTAAAATATAATGAAAAATTGATGTAAATTAAAATTGTGTTTATTTATATTAAAATAATTACACAGAGCGAACAAAGTTTTTCTTAAAGGTTGATCAATTCCAGCATTTATCTAATCATTAATATATTAATTCCCCTTATCAGATTTAAGATAAACCATTATGAAATGTAGCTATAATTTTAATTGTCTGGGGTATAATCCATGTATTCCCTCTTTCCCTTTCAAAGCACATATGCTGCAGGACGGCTTGCTCCACCTCTGATTCAGCGCGCTTCAATTACATAAAATTATCAACCAAGTCACAACAACGACGCGAATCGGGTTTGCTGGTGGAGTTCGGATGTCGCGTGATGACGCGGTCAGGCAGTTTATGATGAATGGAAGCAGAGTCATCAATTCACACTTTTTAGTGTAGAGTGAGACCGATATTTTGTCTAATAAAATAGCATTTAAATGCCATATTTTCTATTTTCGAGAGAAATAATTCTGCTTTCTAATTCATTTCTAGTTGATTACTTTGTTAATATATTATTATAAATACCGGTTATTTCAAACTTTGGCGCGACGTTTTAAAAAACTAAGTTTTACTATCAAGTTCATTTTATTAATATATAATTATAAAAATATTTATTACTATATATTTGTATATATACTGAATACGTATAATTAAATGCATGTTGAATGTAACATTTTCATATATATTAAATCAAAAAAGTAAACTTTTCAAAAACACGTATCAGTATATAGATTATGGTCTAAGCATGCACAGTTTTTGGGTGCATTCCCTAAAAGCTACTTGCCTGATTACTAGGGTGCTCAACTTCTAAAACACGTTGAGCTTTGAGGATGGACTTAAGGTGGAAAAGAATGGCTGCAGGACATGTGTGCTCTGAGAACCAAACTCTTCTGGTAGGTGTTTTACTTTTTTATTGATGGGAAAGATGGAGATATTGAAATATAATCGGTTTGACTATAACTTTTTCAAATCTAAGTAGTTTTTGATGTAAATTAAGAAATATTTATTTTTAAGCATATAAGTTATTTGAAAGATATTATATAAATGCAATCTTTTATATTATATACACATATAATTATATTATTGAAAATAGATTGTAATTCAGATGATTTTAATTTTTTGCAATATTGAATAATTTTATGTTTTAAAATAATAAATTGCCTTTTTAAGAAAACAATATTAAAATAGTTATTTCACAGTTTTGATTTTGTACATTTAATATGTAATTATATTTTTTAGATGATTTTGATTTTAATTTGTCAATTAATAATATTTTTAGGAAATTTTTCTTATGTAATTTTAATTTCTAATTTGTTTTGAAATCATATGAATTACTGTAAAAATCACTTCCATGATATTAATGAAATTAATTATATGTTAAATTACATTTAAATATACTGAGTACAAAAAAGAAAAATTCTCTTAATTGCTCAATTCTAATTTTAAAAAGTGGATCTTGCTAAATATATTTTTAAATTTATTTTATCAAATTTAGGAAATTTAGTCAATTTTACTAAAAATTTTTTGAAAAATTATAAAAGTAAATTAACATATTATTTTTCTGTTATACAGTATATACTAATGTATTATAAGTTTATGAAGAAATTTTATTATTTTGCAATAAATTATGTACATTTTCTAATAATTCGTTATTATAGTGAAATCTGTCTATAATACATAAATTGTTTAACTATACATAGTTTTGATATTTTATTTTAGGTAAAATACTTAGTAATATTGACGCTAATCGAATTTTCATCTCAAGTCATAAATTTTGATCTTGCTTTTGATCAAAAAACAAATTTTAATTCTATATTTTGAAAAGGTAATTTAGTTGCACTAAGTTTTTGGATTACTTTGTAAACATGTACAGTACACTTAAAACAATTATCACATTCTTATTAAAGAAAAATCTAGTAAGTTAGTAAATTGTGCTTATTTAATTTAAATAAAATTTAAATTAAATAAAATTTTTCAGAATTTATTTAATGCTGCTATTAAACTTGCTTTGGATTCATTATGCTTATACATTGGATATCTTTGAATATTGATTTGAATTTTGAATATCAATGTTTGACTATTATTAAGCATCATCTACAGAAATAATGATAAAAGGGTTTAGTTTATTTTATTGTTTTAACTATTTTTACAAACATTAACGATACTGAAATTATTTTGGATATTTAGTATTATTTTATGATTTTACAAATGCTGCTGTTTGTTTCTTTATTAAATTTTTTAGCTTTATTATTTGATTGATTAGAGATGAGAATTCTATTTTAGTCTAAAATTAATAATTTAATTTTGTTAAAAATCTGAATTGAATTAAATCAAGTGCTTGCTCAAAATAGCCTTGGTTATTATTTTATAACATATTGCTGAAACATTATAATGATTGTTGTTAAAAAAAAAAAGTGATTTTTATAGTGTTTAGATCAGTTTTCCATATTAGAGTAAATAGCATAAAATTTATCAATTTATCAATAATGATAAAAAAATTTTATTTGAAAAATTTTTATCAAAATTATTTACTAACAATGTAAGTGTTTGTAAGACAATTAGTTTAATAAATGAAACAAAATGTGATAATGTTTCAATGTAGTGGCTTGTGGTAATGTGGTGATATCGAAAGTCATGACATTACAAAATTTTTATGTACAGTACATATTAAAACGTATTTACATATATAAAATAGTTTCTTAAAATTAAATTGTATAAACTTTATTGAGAATGTGAGAATATAATATAGATAAAATATATCAATCTTAAATGTATACAAAATTATTCAAAATGATTCAGAATTGCTGGAAAATTGTGTATTGTGTTCATTTTATTACAAGTTATCTATTCTAGTTTTAATTTTGGATTTTATAATTCATCCAATTTTAAATGACTATATCTTTTGAATTTAACAAATACAGAATGATTAGTGATACATTAATCAAAATATAAACATTTCAAGTTTTCTCTCTCACCTTATAAATGTTTTCTTTTATATTTATGTGAGCAATGTTGAGATGATAGTTGAATTCCTTTTATATGTACATAAGTATATCACTGACTTCACAACAGTAACAATGCAATTTTTTTGCACATTGAAGGTTTTGACATTTACATAGCATCCTTAATGTACAGGGTATCCCACTTGGGAGTATAACTTTAAAAATGCTCTCATGTTATGCATGTTAAGGTGCACGTGCGCCAATTTTTCGCGTTCACATAATAATTAATAGCCACTCCAATCGATGTTTATTTGTTTTAAAACGCATGCGCACCAATTTTAAATGTTTAATTCTAAATATTTAAATTTAAAATCTCTTTTTTGTATATTTAAAAATGCGAATTACTCATGCACGCATGAACTTAAAGGCAAGCTGTAAGAACTGAACATATCTGTATTTAGTGGAAAACAAGTCCACATTACAAAAGGTGCTGAAAATGTTCTCCCCCAACATCCACATACAAGGAAATGCAATGCTCCATATTTGAGAATGTCTTCTGCAACATGTCACTGTCGATGGCAGCAATTTCACACTCAACATTTGCTTTCAGTTGTTCAATGGGTTTGCCCTTTAAATATCCCCATAGAAAAAAATCTGGGGGAGTTAAATCAGGCAATCAAGGTGGCCACAAACCTTTCGAGATCATCCTGTCTCCAAAAAACGATTGAATCTCTTCCATACTGGCATGAGAGGTATGGCATGGTGCCCCGTCCTGTTGGAAGTAACCTTCTTCAAGTTTGTAGTTGTCCAGTTCTTTCACAAATTCATCAAATATAGACAAGTATTGGTCAGTGTTTACAGTCTCATCAAAGAAAATTGGACAAATGATCTGAGAACGAGAAATCACACACCAATCAATTCTTTATTAAATAAGGACTATTTTGAACCTTGTTGCATGATGATACATACACGCATTCAAGAGTAATTTGCATTTTTAAAGTTGTACTCCTGAGTGGGACACCCTGTATTTCAAAAAGAAGTCATACAGTATAAGATCCATTGACATTGGAGGCCAGCTATTAGGCATCAAATTATCAGATCCACTATGATCAATCCAGTGTTGTGGAGCACTTCATTGAGGAAACTGTAAACATCCAACTGCCAATAAAACATCTAGTGCTGACCTGTAGCTTTAAGATTTCCTATATTATTTCACAGTTAATAAAAATTATCTTCATTTGAAATTGGATTAATCATTTTGAATAATTCTGTCTAGTTATAATTTCCTTCCATGTGGGCCTGTAAAACATTATTACATCAAAATTATTTCTTATTTCCTGAACACAAAGAACAAGAATGGCTCCTATTGACTAGCACTAATTTAGTCAGTTCAGAATTATAAAATCATTAATACATTAATTTATTTTATAAAAAAATTAAGCAAAAGATAAAGTAAACTACTATATTATATGTATATAACCTATTGATTAGCTGTATTTAAAATATAATTTCAAAGGGGTGTCAGTTATGTAATGGAGCAGGTTATATGCTGATTTAAATGTGCAATCGTAAACCTGCAACTATGGAGTAATGATTACTTTCATATATGCAGGGAATATGGTGGGGTGAGTTTTGTAAAGGTTTTATTTTTATTTTAGCAATTTTTCTGCACGGTATACACTGTCATATATTATACATGAAAAAATTTAGTTAGCAAGTAATTTTAAGTTTAAAAAATGATATGCAACTGTAAGGAAAAGAATATATATATATTTGTTGAAAGCGCTCGAATGAACGAAAAAACGAGTAATAATGCTAAACACAGTGAGTTTTAACTACTAATTAATGTTACTTGGCGTGAATAGCATACTAGCCTATATTAAGGAAAAGAAATGTACAGTAATACCTCGACTTACGCGAACCCGGAGTTACGCGATTTTCAAATCTTGTAGATTCGTCTTTTGTTTGAGCGCCACGCAACTCTTGATTACTCATTCCCCCCACACTATTGTTCTGCTTACATGTTCGGATGTGTCGTGCGGAATTGACACATAGCTAGAATTTATTTTGTGTTATTTATTTCTGTGTTTGTTATATCTATGGAGACTTGAGAGACTGTGTGGTGATTTCTTGTAACCGTGAACGAATCAAAAGACGAGATAAGATTAACGAGAACATTTATTAGCTTACATACATCCAACTTGGATTTTACACAAATTGCAAAATTATACCATGACTTACGCGAATTCGACTTACGCGGTTATCTCTCGGTTTCACCTATCACGTAAGTTCGGGGTGTTACTGTATACATTAATTGTTGGAGCATTACAATAAACAAAAGTACAGAGTGTGACCACGATTCATATGGTCCTATTTTAAATGATTTAAAATAATAAATCTTTTATAATGCAAAAGATCGATAAATAAGTTGTATTGTGTGTAAAAATTAAAGTTAACAAGCTATATATTTTTATTTGAGATGTTTTTAAACCTTACATTAATATAGAAATGAACAAAAAGTCTTTTTTATAAGTTTCATTTAATCTTTATCAGGTACCAAAAAAAATTTATGTTCTTGATATCACATAAATAGTGATTATTTATATTTTCAATTAATTTACATTGATATTGTTTACTTCTAAAAGTTTTTCATTTACAAAGTTTATTATTTTATCAAGATTTAAGATATTACCATGGCTTAATTGACAGTTTCTATAGAATACAGTAGAGCGTCATTTATTCGAAAGCTGGTTAACCAAAATGTCGGTTAACTGAAAGCGTTCCTGTTGGCAAATTTAAATTTCCGCTAGTGCTGAGGTGCTGCAACCTTTGGCTATGTCTTGGGCTACTCTAATATTTTTTTTGTTGGTGTGTGTGTTTTAGCTGGCAGCACTGGCGCTTTTGTGTAGTGCTTTTCTGAGGATTGTGTGTCGTTCTGAATCGAACATTTTTGATACTAGATTAACTTCTAAAGTATTTTTATATATATACATATATACAGTCGACCCACCCCTATAACATGGGTTCCTATAGTTTGGATTCCTATATCATGGCAAAAAAATTGCGACAGTATTCGTACAAACATGCTTAAAAAAACTCCTATAATTCGGTAAAACGCCATCGCCAACTTGTGTCGTGACAGGATTGCACAAACCGTTGAGTTTAAATGAGCAGAGGACCTACTAAAAACCATTTATTGTTTAACATCCATAAAAATTATATTTATATTAATGATGTCTCCAAAGTTCAGCGAATTTTTCGCGAAAAAAATAATTTATCAGGAAGCATGCAAGCATTATTTGATGACAATCTCCACAACGAAAACAAGCTTAAGCAATGGCGTAGTTGAATGGTGCACACTCAGTAAGTAATCCTACAATTTTTTGTTTATATCATAGTTTATATGAATTATTCCCAAAAAAATTATATATATTTTGGAAATGTTGAGTCAAATTAGTCTAGAATCTATTGATTTTATGGAAGAAACCTTTCAAACAGCCGTAGTCTGTAAATTGCATACGTGCTGGGCTGTGATCGGCTGGTCTTTTAGAAGCTGGATTCATAAATCTCGGAACGTATCTACCGTGTTATAGGGGGGTCGACTATATTGATATTTTTCAATATATTTATTTTGTTTGTACAAAATAAAGAAATAATTTTTAACGATACAATAATCACGATTATTATTATAAAAATTTTTGTTAAGCTTAACAGTGGCAAAAATTCAATGCAAAGCGACATGCAACGGAGAAAAATTTAAACATGGGATATATTAATATACTATTATTGGGATATACTAATATTAATAACATATTTTTTCGTACGTAATCAGTTATCCAAAAAATCAATTTTCCGAACAACCGCAGTCCCCAATTGATTCGGATAAACGATACTCTACTGTAATATCATTAGTATTTTTAAGTAAATATTTTATGATATCAAAATCAGAAAAAAAATCTAGCAACGAGTTGCATAACCTTCTTGGCTGTTATGAGTTTTTATTAAAAACCTTTTATATTATTAAGCAAAATATAAAATTGTGTGATGCCAACTGTTATGAGATTTTCTTATGAAAATTTTTTATAGCTTTAACACTAAAAAATGGCAAAAAGCTTAATTTTGAAGGTAGTGTGAGTTTTATAAATGTTAATGAATAAAATCTTTAAGTCCTATCCCTCTTGAGATACATGACCTACCACTATCTCTTCACCCTCTCAACCTTTCACCACCAAAATTTAATAGCAACAATGTCCTTCATATACAACAAGCCAGCATACCAAATTTTGTTTCTTAATCTTCACCCCATCCTGAGATATTAAGCAAAATAGATGCCCACGCACACACACACAAATTTTTAATATTACTATTTATTTAGGTCTCAAAACATGGAGATTTGCAAAAAAAAAAAACTGGTAAGATCAAATTTGACACAGTTCCCATTCTTTTTTTTGTTATGTATACATAACAGCCAGAAAAGTAATAGAATGTAATTTTATAAATTCATAATTAAGAAATTTAACTTAAGTTTTGATTATAATATTTTGAAAAAGTTATAACTGTAATAGTAAAGAATTTTTACAGTAGTTGATAGTTAATTTAGAATTGCCTATGGTATATCTTTTAAATAAGAGAGAGAATTTGGTCATGTAATTTAATCAATATCTCACTTTCAAAAACTCCTTTTGTATATGTATAGATATAAGACATTTTGATTTGTACTTTTAATTGTACATGCAGGGAAAAAGTACGTGTTTATAAATATGTGATTGAACAAAATTAAATTTTAAATGATCAAACATTTATAACATATTAGGATAGGGAAAAAATTGACTCATTGTAACTATTAAAGAAATCTTAAAAGATCATTTAATTTCAGAAAAAGGGGACTTGAATTAATAGTGGAAATGATGTTGTATATGATATGTCATATATAATATGCAACATATGACATATTAGTATAATAATATACAGTAATACCGCGACTTACGCAAACCCGGAGTTACGCGATTTTCAAATCTCGTCGATTCATCTTTTGTTTGAGCGCCACGCAACTCTTGATTACTCACTCCCCCCACACTATTGTTCAGCTTATATGTTCGGATGTGTCGTGCGGAATCCACACATAGTTACAATTTATTTTGTGTTATTTATTTCTGTGTTTGTTATATCTACGGAGACTCGAGAGACTCTACTATGTGATCCAAATGAAGTAGAACTAATTCTTCTGCATCAAAAAAGAAAAGAAAAACTTTATCTTTGGAATGTAAAGTTAACATTGGGTATGTTCGTAAAGTGGAACGAGTTAAACGAGAATGACGTCATTGTTATTCCTATTTCGTTAGACTTTTCGAACGATTCGTTACTAACGCGTTTAACTCGTTTGACTTTACGAATGTATCCATTATTAAAGACTTCGATACAAAAATGAAAATTTGTGAATTGGCAAAGTTTGATCTACCGGAATTGTCGGTCATAACAATTATAAAAGGCAAAGAAAAAGTTCTCGAAGCTGTGAAAAATGCTCAATCTTTAAATTCAAGCATCATTCGTAAACGTCAAAGTATTATCGTTGAGATGGAAACAATGTTAAAATTATGGCGTAATAATCAAGTAAATTTGAAAAATTTTAAATAATATAGGCCTAATTTGTTATACATATGTATTATATAAGATTTTATTAAACCTTTTTTTCTAAATTATTGTTTTCTTTAGTCTCCGGCCCAATTAAAAATTATTTGTATGTATTTATATGCGAAATTATACCCCGACTTAGGCGAATTCGACTTACGCGGTTACCGCTCGGTCTCACCTATCGCGTAAGTTCGGGGTTTTACTGTATAGTGTTTCAAAATATAATGTGTGTATACAAAAGTCAACTCTAGGGAATATGAAGTTTTTTAAATTTTGATTACTTTTTAATATTTTAGACACTGTTGTTGTAGATAAATGCTGCTCTGTTTTATAATTAATTTTTCAACAACAAAATCTAAAGAAATTCTTAAACAAAATGTACAAGGTCTGTTCAGAAAACATTGGACTTTTGTCATACAAACTTTATTACCATAATTACAATATTATATGTATTTGTCCCCTTCAAAGTACGCTCGCTGCTTGCCATGCACTGTTCTCATTGCTTTTGCCAGTGAATGCTCCCTGGTACTTGTTTTGTGAGATGGTGTGTTGTTGTGTTACCAAATTTCGTTGAATCTCGTCTACACTTTGAAAATTACATCTTTTCAGGATGGTTTTTAACTTTGGAAACAGGAAAAAATCTTTATTGGCCAAGTATGGAGAGTATGAGGGGTGGGGAGAGACAGCTACATGTTAATGGCCAAACATTGGCTGACAAGCAGAGACATGTGACATTGCACATTTTAATGTGCAACACCTAGCTCTTTTTTTCCCACAGCTCAGGCCTCTTCAGGCACATATCTTCCCTCAAACACCTTAAAACTTCTACATGAAACTTCTTGTTAAGAGTCTGACTTTGTGGCATGAATTCATAATGGACTACTCTTTGATGATAAAAATACAATCAACATTGACTTCAAGCTTGACCGTCTCATGCATGCTTTTTTCAGTTGAGATATTTGCTCAACCTATTGTGATTATTGCACCTTGGTTTCTGTGTTGTAGCCATAAACATAAGTTTTGTCTCCTGTTATGATGGTTTTTATGAAATTTTTGTTGGTAGTGGCACGATGAAGCAAATCTTGGCTGATGATCATTAGTTCTCTTTGTCATCAGTCAACAAATGTGGCATGAGTTTTGCAAAGATGCTTTTTGGTCAAAATTTCGTGGCATGACCTGGTGCTGATGCATCTTCCAGCAACCTCTTGTGCAGTCAATCGGCAATTTTCATGAATCACAGAATGAACAGAATTGATGTTTTGATTGTTTGTTGACATGGAAAGTAATCACAATCTTGAATCTTCCTCATTTGATGTTTTGCAAAATTTCACACAGACATGATGCTCTTTAATGTGTTTCATCTTCACTTTGCAGAGCAGAGACTATATATGTTTACTTCAATAGCTCTAGAGCAGGGATGGACAACTTTTTTTATGTAAGGACTGCATTTTGATATGATGCAGGCTACATACAAAGGAAAAGAGAAAAATGCCAGTAAATCACAATTATTTATTCATATATATTGGGTTGTTCGGAAAATAAGTTCATTTTTTTTACCACTAGACGGATTAGTGATATTTTTCCCGCCATTTTCGTTCTAAACCGTATTAAAATTATATACTGTACATATAATTATATATTAATTATATATATTGGGTTGTTCGGAAAGTAAGTTCATTTTTTTTACCACTAGACGGATTAGTGATATTTTTCCCGCCATTTTCGTTCTAAACCGTATTATCATTATATATTTTGAAAGCTAACATTTTATGGCTTATTTGTGAAAAATTTTGTTTGATTTCGTGCAATTGTTTATTTTTTGTGTCCCATCAAATATAGAAGATCAAAAGCAGCATCTTTGGCATATTTTGCTTTTTCATTACCAAAAAAATAAAAATGCCGTTCAAGCAAGAAAAAAATCGTGTGACATGTATGGTGGAGATGTGTTGACAGAACAACAGTGCCAAAACTGGTTTACAAAATTTCGTTCTCGCAATTTCANCATTGTCATTTCAAGTAAATGTCTTACAGTTAAAAAAAAAATTTGTGTAGACTGGAACAAGTAATAATCTGAGTGTGCTCAATCTGGCAAATATGGTTGGTGTGATAGCATGTCCCATCTAAGTTATAACAGTTTCTGACAAGTTACCAAACTTGTGTGAAATTTGACAGTATTGTGGTAAAATACTACACCTGTTTTGTTGATCAATTCTGGCTGCCTTTTCTGTTTGATGATATTACTCAATTTGTTTACTCGATGGCAGTACACTTTCGATTCAATTGTTAAATTGTCTAGTAAAAGCTCAAAAAAAAAAAATTCCTTAAAATCCCACCAAAGAGAGCATCTCTCTTTTAAGAACATGTGGAAGCTATATATCATACTTTGAAACGAAACCAATTTGTTTCAAGTAATCATAAACAGTTCAATTTGACAAATTTAATCTATGTGATTTCACGTGCTGTTATTTGGCAGTTTGCTTCAATCAGTACCTTTATTTTGTTTTCATTGGCTTCAACTGGCCTTCCAGAATGTGGTGTATCTTTAATATTGAAATTTCCAGAACGAAATTTTGTAAACCAGTTTTGGCACTGTCGTTCTGTGAATACATCTTCTCCATATGTCACACAATTTTTTTCTTGCTTGAACAGCGTTCTTACCTTTTCAGTAATAAAAAGCAAAAAATGCTGCTTTCGATCTTCCATATTTGATGGGACAGAAAAAATAAACAATTGCACAAAATCAAAGAAAGTTTTCTACAAATAAGCCTTAAAATGCTAGCTGTCAAAATATATAATGATAATATGGTTTAGAATAAAAATAGCGGGAAAAATACGACTAATCCGTCTAGTGGTAAAAAAAAAAAAACTTACTTTCCGAACAACCTAATAATTATAAATTAGCATAGGTATATTTAATTTAGCTTCTGGAACTGTTATAAATGCAATATATTGGAAATTATTTGGTTAAATATTAGTCACTGCTAGTTTTAAATTAGTTTTGATGTGAGTCTGTTAGCCAATTTCTTGTTTTAATTTTTACTAAATTCATTGTGGGAAAAACTATTAACATATATAAGTCATAGAAAATAATGTTTGAATTTTTGCTGCATACTTCCTTAAGCTGGGAAATTGATATATTTATTCATATTTTATGTTGCAGGTTGCCCATCCCTGCTCTAGAGCACCAACAAATCAAAGTAATATGATGCACCAAGTGATGTTGAGTTACTGAAGTTTGCCACTATGTGACACTTTTTAGAGCTTGATCAATGCGATGATTTATGCACTATGACAAAAGTCCTGTCTTTTTTTTTGAACAGACCTGTATCACTTGGCATGTATTGACTAACTTCTATTAAGGCTGTTTCCTATTGGTAGTGGTGGTTCCAACTGCATGGTTCAGACTGTTTGCATTAAATTTTAATATGAACAGTTCAGTAATAGTAAGAGACCTGTTTAATATTAGTATAATACTGTATAGTGTTGAAACAGTACCAAAATATTCATCATAGATGAACAGCAACTAGTAGAATTTTGAATATGCTTTTTTTAAAATTTGATGTGTTTAATATTTTTATTGCTCCAAAGAATAAATACGTCATCAATGTATCTAGAGTAAAGAATAACTTCTTCCTTGAATTTCAGTAATTTTTATTGCTGGCCAAATGAAGGGAGGAGGTGATATTTACTAAAATGATGATTATTGTAAAATTTTCAGCATTAGTATGACCTTCACAAAAATTGCATGCATCTAAAAGTATATGCAGGCAACTCTTTTGGAACTTCTATAAACATTGTGGCTTACCAGTTTAAAGATCAATGTTAGCTCTTTATTCATTGATTAAATATCTATGTAGAGTTATTGCAATTTTAGTACTTTTAGTAATATTGTACATGTAAGAAATGTTATGGCAGTGCAAAGACTACATTTTGTGATTCTGTGGCTGGCCACATAGTTTTTTGGGTTTTCTTCTACCTGTCTGAACTTAAATAAAGGCCAGTTTCCCATAAAGTCACCAAGAGGCACTCATCTTGACAGATTGTTCAAGTGTTGCACTGCCTTCTTTCATCAATCCATATTGTGGCACCTCTGAAGTGTCACTAATGTATGCATTCCTATTGAAAACTACTACTGTGGCTTGTAAAAACAAATACAGTAGAGCGTCGTTTATCTGAAAGCTGGTTATCTGAAAACATTCCAGTCGGTAAATTTAAATTTTCGCTAGTGCTGTGGCGCTGCAATCTTTGGCTATTTCTCACGCTACTCAAATATTTTGTTTTTGATACTAAATTAACATCTGAAGTATAATTTTTTATTGTTTTTATATTTTTCAATAAATTTATTTTGTTTGTACAAAATAAAAAAAATAATTTTTAACGATACAGTAGTCTTCGTTAGGCTTAACATCGACAAAAATTCAACGCGAAGCGACATGCAACGGAGAGAAATTTCAACACAGGATAAATTAATATATTTTTTCGTACATGATTCGTTATCCGAAAAATAAGTTATCCGAACCACTCCAGTCCCCAATTGATTCGGATAAACGACTCTCTACTGTAAATAAATTACAAACAGGAAGGCACCTACAGTTCTTTGATGGTATCTCCAGAACTAACACAATTGGTTCTTTATGAATTTAATCTTAAAAGTAATATTGAATTTAATTTATATAAAGGTATCAAATATCAAAATACTTGGATTTTTGGTTTGTCTTAAAATACAGTGTGAAAATATAAGAGCCGTATATTTATGTATTGATATGCTATATTTGATATAACAGCGTATATTTATGTATTGATATGCATTTGCTATTTTAATTCTGATTATGGTTACAGATGGATTTTGAGTTACGTAATATGTAGGATAGTCAATTTCGGTTATTAGCCTGATCGGTTAGTAGGACATGCCGTGTAATAGAACAAAACATTCAAGAACAGAATCAAATCCTGTAACGCAAGTATAATTTACTTTGCCTACTGGCCCTGAAATGCCACTTAATATCCCTGCTGGCACAGTATTTTTCTTGGAAAATTAAACAAGAGAGAGACAAATTTGGATATTTTTGGCTTTTCCATACGCAACCTCTGTCTGGTTTTCTTTATCAGTTCTCAATCATGATTAAGAAACATAAGAAACATTTTAAGAATGCAGGCCTTGTCTTCTCCTTTCTCACTCAATTGTGTCAAATTGGGTCAACCACTCATACGGACCACATGTTTCTTATGTTTCTTAATCATGATTGAGAACTGATAAAGAAAACAGTGTTTCAGTGTTTGATTCAAGATGCCATGGACAGAATTGACACTTGCTAAGAAAATTGATCTGCTAGATCAAATCAGAAGAGAATGCCCTAGCTCCAGCTACCAGCAACTGGTTGAGGTGACAGGTGTGTCCAGAAACACAATCTCACGCTTGATAAAGCAGGAAGACAAACTTCAAGAAGAATGGACATCCTGAGAAGGAAGCAAGGAACAATCTGGAAATGGAAATGTGAGGGCAAGGATCCAGAAGTCAACAATGCTCTCAATCAGTGGTTTGCTGCTGTAACCGCAAAAGGTGTTCGTATCTGTGGTCCAATGCTCAAATATCAAGTAGAGGTGCTTGCTAAGAAGCTGAATCACCATGATTTCAAAGCAACAAGTGGTTGCTTTGAAATCAAGGCATGTGGAAATTAAGGCATGAAATCAAATTTAAGAAAGCTCATGGTGAGAAGGAAAGTGCCAATGCTCAATGGACCAAGGCTCAGTGGAAATCAAGGCATGAAATCAAATTTAAGAAAGCTCATGGTGAGAAGGAAAGTGCCAACGCTGCAAGTGCAGATGAATGGAAAAACATCAAATTGTCTGAACTTCTGAAGAAGTTTTCTCCAAATTACATCTACAATGCAGATGAGATCAGGCTTAATAATAATAAAGTCCGGTGTCATCAGCATTGTAGATGTCATCTGGAGAAAATGTAGCACAACAAGCCATGCTACGCCAGATGGCTTGTTGTGCTACAAACACATTGCTGTGGTTTTGAGAAAACATTGGATCACATAACTGTGTTGTGCTGCTCTAACTTGTCAGGTGGCAACAAAAGGAAGCTGTTGGTAAAAGTGCAAAGCCCCAATGTTTTAAAGGTCTTCAAATGGACACTTTGCCAGTGGTTTATCGTTCAGACAAAAAATGCATGGATAACTTCTGAACTTTTTAAGGGATGGCTTAAAACATGAAATCTAGAACTCAAGAAAAGTTGTCTTGCTGTTGGACAACTGTGCTGCACATCCTCATTTGGTTTGCCTGAAAAACATCGAGATTGAATTTTTGCCTCCCCCAGACCACTTCTTTGATACAGTCAATGGACATGGGATCATAAAGAACTTGAAGATGCTGTACTGTGGACAACTGATAAATTTTATTCTCCAAGCAATTGAAGATCTACTAATGTCATTTTCAACTGCCATCAAAGTAAGCTCAAAGGTCAACATTTTACAAGCAATCTGGTCCCTAAGTGACAGTTGGAAGATAAGCAGCAAGTTGATTCAAAACTGCTTTGGTCACTGTGGTTTCAGCACTCAGCAATGCGAGCAGTGGCAGCAGACAGCAACAAGAATGAAGTTAATGCGAAAGTGCAACAAGTCCATCAGTACAATGAGTTTAACAACAATCTTCAATGCCATGAAGAAAATGAAGATCTGGAAGATGGGATTGTGGCAGAAATCATGGCAAAAGATCTCAGAATACCAAGAAAGTGAAGAAGATGGCATTTCTGAGCCTGAGCCAGTAACAAGCTGCAATACTAAAAAATTCATTGATGGACTATGGTGCTACTTCATGCTGGAAGGCAATGAAGGCAGTCCTATGTCCACACTGGATATCTGTGCAGATTTTGTTTCAGTGTAATCAATCAAAAGATAACATCAAGTCACACTAGACAGATTCCTACAATAAATCTGGTAAGAACACTTAAACATTCTGTACGACACAGAATAAGGACAATGCATGTGAAATTAAAGATTAGCAAGAGAATCTTTCCATTTTCTAAATTGTACTGCAATTTTTTTTGTACAGAAATAATTTGTCGTCATTAAAATGGTTTTATTGTGCTCAAATGTTTTATTGGTGAGAATATGCATTGACATAGCTCTTTAACATAACTCATTATATCATATCTTAATTGCATAACTTATTGGGATGTAAGTTTAATAGCCCTAAAAAGCTCTGGTCCCGATGCCATGCTATTAAGTGGAATCGACTGTATTTAAAAAATACATAGATTACTTCAGAAATGTACACTAATTGAATAAATTTATTATAAGTAATGTTTGAGTTCACAGTTTCACTCTAACTGAACTGTGATTTGTCAGTAGTTGGAAAATTCACAATTTTTAAAAGTTATCATTTTTTGTTGACATTGGATGTACTGGATAATAGCAGCAGACAGTTCGTGCAAACTAGAAAATTAACTGCTATGCAGGGACAGTTTTAAATTGAGGAAGAAGACAAAATTTAGTGGGCTCAAATCTATGCTGTGAAGCATATGACAGATATCTCAGTTGTACGTCATCAACAAATTCTTAACTACACAGTTTTATAATGCAAACTGTTATGTTTGTTACTGTATTTTTCAGTTTAGTTTTTGAAGGAAATCACCACAATAGTGTTTCATTGTTAATAGATAGCATAATTTTTATTATGACATCAGTGTAAGTATATAAAACATGAATTGTTTTACTTGTAACAATGTCTGCTATTTTCTTTAAACTTGAGAAGAAAGGATTATCTATTCACTAGGTTGTGATTTGAGCTTAGTTCAGAATTTATCCAAATTTCACCAGTAGTGATAATTTGGTACAAAAAGTTTTCATTATCAGCAGAAAGTCTTTACAATAGTTGTTATGCACTTTTCAGACAAGTCTATTTTCTGTGCATCATTCAAGTCATGAGGAACTTATCATGTTGGCACTTGGTATTTTTCTTCAGTAAAATACTGAAATGTCATGACTTGAATGTTTTGGTCATTATACAAATTGTAAATGCAAGTGCATTCCAATATTTGCTTAAGTTTCCTTATAGGTGTTTTGCTTTGAGGAAATTGCATTGTTTTTCTAAGAAATTACAAAAGTTGAGTATGCTTGTTATCTGTGGCAGTCTTTGTCATCCCTGATTTTTTTATCTGTATGCTTTTGCATTTCTTACATTGCTTTGGTCTGCTATTTGATCAACACAAACTTTTGTCAATGCAGCATTTAATGTTATTGGACTTTTACCATGTAAAGTTTCAATTTTAATATAAGATTGCTGATCTTAGGTTGTAACAGTACAACAATACTTTGATTGTGTGTTGAATTTGACTTTAGTCAGTTATAAACAAAACTCATAAACCTTACTGTGCTTTCCACTTAATTGTGAAAACTTGTCCTAACATTTAATCCACCTCTAGGACTAAATGTTAGGACAAGTTTTCAGCAATAGCACAATACAATAGCACTTTTCCTTCAATTTCCCATCATCATTGCATTTGCCGTGGATGAGTAAAAGTCAAGAACATGCTCAATAAAGTTGGTATTTATTTGCTAGAGCTGATTTTCACTCATGGTATGCTTTGTTACCTTTTCCTGATCCAGATAAGCAAAGGGTTCTGTACCATGCAATGTGTTCTTACCAAATTTGACATGACTATTTTTAACACTCTAGAAAAAAATATATTGTTGGGATCCCACTCCCAAATGCCCTAAGCCCAATTACTCTCTCTTAACTTTAGCCAGTGCAATTTTTGTATTTGCAGTTTGGTTATTGTAAATACTTGGGGCAATATATGTACATTTTAGTTACTAAGACCACTCACTGTTTTATCATTCTCTCCCATGCAACCTCACCAATTTTTCACTTACTTAAAAGCCTAAGCAATGCCAGGCACCACAGCTAGTTACATTAAAATGAAAATAGATTTTTGTTTTCATTAAGTATTTTCTAATGTTTGAGAAAGGTTGTTTTTATTTGTGGAACTTATTTTGTGTAAGATTAATTCTGTAATCACATAAGTATGACTTCAGTTCATTCTGTTGCTTGAGTAATAACTTTCTATTCCTTAGATAACAATAACAAAATATTCTACCTAGTCAGTTAGTCCTTGCAATTTCATACAACTTTTATAGACAAAATATGAGAACATCTCAATTCTTTATATAAAATTTCTGTTGTCCATCCTTACAAAGTAAGAAATAAGTAAAGTCTGTATAATCTCACGCTATCTTATAATGCTTACAAATGCAATAGTTATACATTTTATGATTTTTATATTGTCTACTGTTAAATTTTTATATATGTTCTGTGTTGTTCTAAATTTTAAAAAATAATTTTTTAAAATATGTTTGTTCTAAGCATTCCATTTTGGAAATTGGTTCATTAAAAACCTGAAGCAGGCTTTGGATAAGGTTGAAAACATTCGTTCGATGTTTTCATTAAAATTATGTTACTGGTGTTTAAAGGTTCTTGATTTGTGTAATTCTTAAATCTGTGATATTTTACTGCTAGATTAAACTCCTTAAACTCATCATATTTCTATTAATATAGAATTATGGTGAGTTTATGTAATCACACAAGTATTCTTGTTAATACAATTTTATATATTGTATATAATATTTTTACTTTTCCAGCTGTTATATTTAACATAGGAAAAGTAAGGCAATCAGTCAAAAATGGTCACAGAAGATTTTTACATTTTGGAATCAAAACTCAAATGTTGAGAAATGAAAAAGTTTTTCTTTATGTATGAATATTTTGGTGTGTGTAATAAAATTTTGTTAACCCACTTTAAAGCTTAACTCTTTTGTGAAAATTTTCTGAGACCTTCAGGGAGTTTTGTTATTAGAGACATTGATGCTATTAAATTTGGTGGTTGATCAAGGGGATAGTGAGATAGAGGGGATCATGTATCACATCTGAGTGGAGTCAGATGAAGATCAGAATGATTTTACTCATTATTAGCATTTGCAATTTTTTTTATAAAAATTATCTCTACTCTCAAATTTAACATTTTTGCTAGGAAAGTTATGCAACTTGTTGCAAGATTTTTTTATTATATATTAAAATTGATATTGTGTAACAGTTCAGTATATCCAGACATTTGTTTGTCATCAAAGCTATTTTTCTTCTTTTTTAAAATGATCTAGCACAGATCAACAACCTATGGCACACGTGCCAGACAGTTTTCAGTGGCGCATTGATTGAATATAAATGTAGTAAAAATTATATTATAATTATTAATTACACATTTAAATGAAAGCCATAGTTTATTGCAGACTGTGATACACTAAAAATGAATCTCTTGCACTGTAATATAAATATACAAGCATGTGTTTATGCTTTGTGTCACTATCCAGGGCTGTGAAGTTGGACTTGGGGAATTTCTGGCCAGAGGAGTTGAGTCGGAAAAAATGTATCGACTCCCGCATTTTTAATTTACTTTAGTATTTTTATTTAAACAAAAGAAAATTTATTTTATTATATATTTATTAATTTTTTAAAATCATTTGTATTTTGTTATAATTCATTTATTTAAAATACAAAATGCATCAGTGTTTTTTTTTGTAGTATTTGTGTTTAATAGTTAAATTATTTTGACCCAATTGAATTTGAATATTTTTGTATCATTCCTTTATTATCCCTCTAAATAAGTACTCTATTTTTTGAATGAGTCAGATTAATTGATCAGAGTATATATTTTTCTTTTCTGAACAAGGAGCTGAAGTAGCTAGCTATATCGTACACTTTTTAGTTGGACTAACTCTTCTGAAAGGGTGAAATTGAAGTGCAAATGCTGTCGAATATATGTAGATGTAGAAGTTTATTGCCCTCTTTCTCCTGTTCTTAAATATTTGTTAAAAAATTAATTTTTTATAAAATAAATATTAATGTAAGTTAAATATTAAAAATACTAACTATAAAAATATTTGGGTAAATGCCCCAGTCTCCTTTCAGAGTTCAGAGTAGGGTACCCCTATGAGTGCCTCTGCTTCCCCCATAAAATGACTTGGTATTTCATTTTGCCTGAGTCGGAGTCAGCCTACTAAAATTATCAGGAGTCAATCAAGTGTTTTTCTTTACTGACTCCATAGCCCTGTCACCATCTACATGTTGTGCATGCGCTTCATATGTAAGAACAACACTACTGAAAGGTTGCCAATCCTGATCTAGCATATAGCTTCCAGGCATTTGATAAGAAAAAAAAATCATGATTGGGCATTTAAGCATAAAAACAGCATACACTATGCTCTGACAGATTTGCTGAAAGATGGTGTAAATACTGCTCTAGATCCTGTATACTTGTAGATAACTGAAGCTGGTATCCCATCTGGGGACCTATTCTGAGCTCTTCAGATAACTCAACGAGAGCGATACACGCGACATTCAATAAGTCCCCTTAGCGAAAGGAAGTTAACGAGCCTTAAACAAATCTCTGTTCTGTGCTACACGTTAAGTGGGTTTCGCTACGGTAGTCGGTCAAGATGCGTCTGGTTCCATGCTATCGATAACTGTTACGCTTTACTACTAACCAACGATAGTTCAGTTAACATCGTATTTTTGTCACGTGACTGCAACCCGCTATTCTAAGAGAAGCATGTAATTTTAGCATTGTCGTGTATCAGTGCTAGTGAAATAGTTTTGGTTTAAAATGTCTAAGAAAGGACAATGAAGCCAGCGAACTAAAAGTCGTCAGTTCGAGATGATCATTAATTTTATGGAAGACAACCCTAAATTAATGTCAGGGAAGTTAGATGCTTACTTTACCGTAACAGATAGCCAGAAATTGTGGCAAGAAATAGCTGACCATCTGAATTCTGATAGAGTCGGCTCACAAAAAATCCAGAAAGATGGTGAAAAGTAACTGATAGTCATATACAGTAGAGTGTCGATTTTCCGAAAGTCAATCATCCGAAAAAATTCCAGTTGACAAATTTAAATTTTCGCCAGTGCTGTGGCGCTTTAATCTTTGGCTATGTCTTGGGCTACTTAAATATTTTACGTTTTTGATACTAAATTAACATCTGAAGTATATAATTTTATATTTTTCAATATATTTATTTTGTTTGTACAAAATACAAAAATAATTTTTAACGATACAATAGTCTTTGTTAGGCTTAACATCGACGAAAATTCAACGCAAAGCGACACACATCGGAGAAAAATTTCGACATCGGATACGTTAAACTATTTTTTCGTACGTAAATCAGTTATCCGGACAACCCCAGTCCCCAATTGATTCGGAAAATCGACGCTCTACTGTATTTATATTCAAAGCTATGATTTTAGTTTATACATATGCAAATGAGACATATTTCAGAAATAATGTTCATGCTATAACTACTTACATTAAATTTTAACAAGAAAGCAATTACATTATTCATAAATAGTTAAGTTATTATTTTTAAGCAATACAACAACATAGTTTATTAACTCTCTCTCTAATTGCTCATGAAGTAAAATCATTCTTACACCAAAAGACGTCGTGTTGTTTACACTTTCGTTACGTTCCTAACAGCAGCTCGAGGGTGATCGATAACAAAAGCTTGGTTATCGCATGTGGCTATCGGGACCGAAAACGGAACGTACAGCTCGGAATAGCATTTTCACAGTTGGTTAAATGCGAATCACATGGTTCCGATAGAAACTGGTTTTTATTGTATTTGTTAGCTTAACGATACTACTCAGAATAGGTCCCCTGGTCCTACAGATAGTTTGCTTGAGGAGTAACAAATATTGATGGACACTGGCAGGCAAGGAAATGTGACAACTTGACAGACATTTCTGGAAAATTTTCTTTGGCTGAGTATTACCTTGCTGCAGAATGGCTGTTTGCAATCCTGCCAAAAGGCATTATTTGACGGTGCAGGATTTTCTGAATGTACTGCTCTGCTATTAATTAATATTTCTTGTACACTGCTAGGGGTGACTGACTTTACAAGATTGCTCTCCAGACTAGCGTGCTAGAGTGGAAACTGTACTGAAGCAGTCCTCTGTAGTAACTTGGAGTCATCCATTTTAAAAAAAAAAGGAATTTATTAAAGCCAAACAACCATTAGATTACATCTACATCCAAAAAACACCTGGATGAAATCAACATGTACTTTGAACCTATTACCGTTGTGGGTGATATTGTGGATAAATATATCACACACGTTTTCAAACATTAATAGTTTTTCCTCAAGCGATATAAAAAAAACAAGCAATGGAATGTAGAACAAAAATAGAACATGAATATTTAAAATAGAATCAAATCTACATCTCATGCAAAATTGTTGCGGTAGACATGTGCATTCCATGTGGGTAGTTGGTGATTAAAGATCGGTGTCCATGAGGGCCTGCCATGCGACGGACAAATTCAGTTCTTCTTTGTGATTTATGCATGTGGTGGTATGGCTAGATTTATAAATGGAAATAGCCTCCAACCACTCAGGTGCTCAGGGTAGCACAAGGTGATGATGATCCTCGCTTGGTTGAAGGTCGCCTCGATGTCAGAGTCAGCCGCATAAACAGCAAAAGCCGTAGAGTTCCTCCCATGTAGAATGTCTGCATTGTGCTCGTGTATTCTGACTTCCAAGGAGTGTTTGGTGGAACTGATGTAAATAAGATCCCTGTCACACTTGTGGTCTTTAAGAGGTACAGAGTAAATGCCCAGGAGGCTGATCTGATTGGGGGAGTCTTTCTCATTGTTGGGGATGTCCAAGATTTCCTGTATTTGATCCTAATGCAGCATTTGTTGGCAATCTCCTTATACAACAATGTAATGTACAGGTTATACATGACGGGAACCCGTGTTTCATCTTCTGGTCAGTTGTCACCACGGGTGCGGATGGTGGACACGTGTATGGAGCGGTGGTAATGATTAATCAATCTGTGGATCAGTTTAGGGTACCAGTTATCACCCACACCGGCAACATGTTCAAGGTACGTGTTAACCAGATTACATCGGTAAATTTTCAAATTAATTGCTGCCAGTCTGTAACAGTCCACGATTCTCGAAAGTACCATTGCAAATGAAGCTGACAATTTTGGGATGTATAGTTGTTACCATGGGTGCAAATTTGCCTCTGCTAGTTGTCTGGTAATGGTACAGGAAGAGAGAGGATTCTGTAGAGACTTTTATGAAGGTTATTTATATATATTTTTTCAACCTCTACTGACCCAGAATAAAAAAAAAACAAGAATGAAAAACAAAACCACTATTTGTTGAAGATAGTTGCAGTCTTTACCTATTTCTCCACATAATTGCTTTGTCAATTCATGCTGACATGATACTGCGACACCAGCTTTCATATACTCGTGTCGAAGAATGTTGCCGCCAGGTCATCAGCCAACCTTTAACGCTCACTGAACTCAGAAATCATGAACTGATGCCTTTCTTGCACCAATTGATCCACTTTGTCCACCAAATCGTCAGTCATCACACACTTCCTCCCATGATTGTCTTCATCATGAATGTTGTCATGTCCTTGTTTGAATTTCCTGCACCATTCACACATACATCCATAGCTCATGAGTTCTCACCATATACATTAGACATCTTTCGATGAATTTCACCTCCATTTAGCCCTTCGGCCTGTACAAATCAAATTACTGCTCGTACTTCACAGTTGGTGGGAGACTGGATTGGCAGCATCGTGTTTGTTTTTACTTCAGAGTAACAAATGTCTAAAATAGCTTGGCACAATGCTAAGTGGTGAGGAAATAGACTATTTACTAGATGTGCATCCTGTCCCTGTCTCACATGCTTCTAATTTTTTTCATGCCTTAGTGGAGGTTGAAAAAAAAAATAACCCTTGTACCTGTCTCTGGTTGGTGGACAAAGTTGTCATTGCAACTGTTTGTGCTTGTCTCATGAGCAAACAATCACTCTCCTGATGGTCTGGCATATCCTGAGCCTGGCTGCTATGTATGAACAACATTATCTCATAATTAAGTCAGAATGGCTTAGATTTCAGACAGTTTGACAAAACAGCCATTCTGCTTTCGTAAGCTAAATGACTTGCTTTACTCAAACTATCAGATGTGCATAATAAAAACATCTAGAAAAGAAAGTTTTGTTTTTTTATGCATATATCATCAATCACATAAATCAGGTCTTCTTAAACTGTGGGTCGTGACCCCATTTTGGTTGCGTGATTTTAATGCAGAATATTGAAAATAATTTGTGAGAGTTTGAAAATGGTATGCTTTGTGTCATAGGTTTCATGAGTTGCACTTTGTATCACTTTCGGTGCAGCGAGACGATGATTCAGCAACACTGTAGTGTGAACTAGTGTAGTGTTGTCGCTTTTCAGTGTATTCAGTTGTCTCTGTTCTATTGTAACACAAGAGTGAACTGTGGTAGTACACCATTATTGTTTTTGCAAATTTGTATATATCTTTATTTTATATTTTTTTGAATCGCGAATAAACTCACAATCATAAATGGGGTCGTGAATAAAAAAAGTTTAAGAAGCCATGACCTAAATGGCAGACTAAATAATATGTCTCTAATAAGGAAACCTTTTCATTTGAATGTTGAGATGAGGCTTGAAACTTCTTTCTAACTTAAATTTGGGTTGGGAAAGAAGATTCTGTAAGCTACTAACTTTGCCATGCAATTGTTTGCATGCTCACGAGACAAGGATAATTAACTGGCCATGCAATTGTTTGTGTGGCCAGGTCAAAAATTTGAAACAGTAAATTTGGTGGATTGAACAGGGGATTAGATCAAAACCTGAAACAGTAGTCTACAAAGCTGAATGACTGAAGATTTATCATGAGAATGCATTTGTATGTTTGTAATTAATTTTGTTTACCATGATTTAAGAATATGATAGTTAATGGAATGACTGTTGTTGTGAAAAGGTTTTAGCTACTTAACATCAATGGTCATTTCTAATGAATGCATGGCTTTGAGGGATACTCATCTACATCTTTGCCATTCTTATTAGGTTTGTATGCAGTCATTTATTTTGAGACAAACATACAAATTTCAATGTTGTGTGTGTTATTGATAGTGAAATTAACCAATCAGCAATGAGAATTATTTCTTCTCATTTTGATCACATGATGTTAGCACCACGTGGGGTCACAGTGTGTACTTAAGTCTGTATCTATTATTTTTATAAATATAATTTTCTTAACATGCAGAATAAAAATTGAAGTTGTAAAATTTCTATAGTGCAATACCAAATAATAGTAGATTTCATGAGTGTACCCAAAAATCTTTTTACAGATAAGTTGTTCTTATCTGTAAAAAGTTTTTTGGGTACATTCATGAAAAGTATTTTAAATGTGTATGTGTGTGTATATATATACGTAGTACAATCCAAAAGTTCAGGGACTATGCGTAAAATTCCTTATCTTAAAAAGTTTATATTGCCGATGCACAACCACCTTCAAAGTGCGACGATACACTTTTGCCGATGCTCATATTTCTGAAAGCACTGCTGGAAGCCATTTTTTTTTAAACCTCCCGTAAGGCCGCCTGCAATGCTGCTCTCACCTCATCTGATGACACAAAACAGCGTCCTGCAAATGCATTTTCATTGATGGAAACAAATAAAAATCACATGGGGCTAAGTCCATTGAATAGGCGGGGTGTGGGAGCACATTAATTTGAGTTTTGGCGAGAAACTGTGTGACCATTTGGGACCGACGTGCAGGTGCATAGTCACACAGAAGGTACCAGTCTCCACTTTGCCAGATCTGTGGCCATTTACGATGAATGAATTCCCTCAAATGACATAAAATGTCTAGATAATGCTCCTTGTTTACTGTTCTGCCTTCGGGAATAAATTTTGAATGAACAATTCCTCGAGAATCAAAAAATACCTCCATTATGACTTTCCCTTTGTGCCAATCCTGTCGGAATTTCTTCGATTACAGTGAGGAGGGTGATTTCCATGTTGAAGAAGCACATTTTGATTGGATATCAAATAAATAATACCATGTTTCATCACATGTTATAATGTGATGAAACGTGGTTATAATGTGGTTCAAAAAATCTGGATCCTTATCAGCTTTGTCGATTAAATCACCTGATATTCTCATTCATTCTTCCATTTGTTCATAAGTCAAAAGCTGAGGGACAATGTGCTGAGACACTTGGTGCATGTTAAGATCTTCCATTGAAATATGCTGGCAACTATTCTTTGATAAGTGAGTAGCCACAGCGATTTTTTCAAGTATTTGGCGACGATCTTTGCAAACACGTTGAGAGACCAACTCAACATTTTCCTCTTTCTGTGAAGTCTAAGGTCGGCCAGAGCGTTCATCATCTGTGATGGATTTTCAGCCTTTTTTAAAATTCAGATGCCATTCATACACCTTTGATTTTTCCATCGTAGAATCACCATACACCTTTCTTAGCAATTTTAAAGTCTCCGTAGGTGTTTTACCTAAATGCTGACAAAATTTAATGTTGCAGCTTGAAACTGCTTTTTATTATGCCGCAGAATAAAGGTAACACTCTCTGGAAGAAAACAGCAGCGCTCGTGGTTTAATCACATGACATGGGCGAAACCAACCTGAAACGTAGGGGTGGTTTGGTAGAATACATTTCATATGCTGTTACTTCAAATACATGCTTTTGTTGTCATAGATTACTGCAGTCCCTGAACTTTTGGATCATACCACGTATATAGTATCCTATATATGCTGTATATTGTTCAATTATATATTTATTAATTATACAGACATTATATTTGCTATAAATGATATTAAATAATAGTTTTAAATCAAAACTAATAATCTTGTTAATCTTGTATAAAATAGGAACTTAACTATATATTCAATAATTATCTAGACCCAAAGCTCCATACCAACCTTTCAGTAAAGAAGAAAAGTCAATGAAAGTTTCATTCATAATGAGAACATTGTGAGGTTCATTATTGCATTTCCTACTGATTGTTAAGTGACATCACAACATACTCATGACACTTAACAGCACTATTCAGTGTCACCCTCCTGGTTATGATATAGGTAATATGAAGCCAAACAATTGTGAAATTAAATCAGGATGTATTAGTGCTAATAATAATTCAGTAGTGAGAAATTTTTTCCAAAGGTAGATTTAATAATAATAATAATAATAATAATAAAATTGATATTTATTAAATAATTAGAAATGATAGACTGATTTAATTTGGTAATTGTTTGGTTTTAATATAAGTATATTGCCTATTAAACATCTCTATGCCTGATAGTCATCGAGCTTAGAGATGTTTGTATAAGTAACACTAGGTTTGAAAATATACTGTATCTCACTTTTAGTACAAAAATAGCTGACTGCTTGGTTGAAATTGTGATAAACTTTTACTTTCATGGTGAAAGACTGAAATTAGAGAATGTCGATATTCTCCAGTGAGTGTCAACACGTACAAAATACATTGGTAAAAGATTGAATATTTGGTCCTATTATCGCTGGTGTATGTCGACAAGCAGAGATAAGCTTTGGTGGAGATCAAAATGACATTCAGGAAGCCGATGTTGACAGAGAGGCAACAGTCTGTCACCAAATCCTTTGTGGGTAACTGGAGCTAGGACAAGGTTGTACCTCTTTTCCTGGCAATGGTTTGGTGGAAACTGCCCACTTTGTCACTGGATGGTTTTTTTTTTTTTTTTGATCCTGTGAGGTGGGGATTGGTTTGTCGAGTGGCAGAGGACAAGAGGGGGTCATCGGTAAGGTGTCGGCGATATCCAAACAAAAGACACCATTAACAGATCAGTTCGTAATAACGTAATCAGTTCATAATTTGTTAAGAAAAGTTACTTTCCATAGATGAGATTTCTTCTCAAGAAATATTGCTGAGAGAATCAGCTGCAGCTAATTCGAAAAGTGAAGGGCAAGGCTATACACACTGTCATTGCAAAAAGAAGTGTTCCACGAATAAATGCAGTTGTAAAAGCAAGGAACTCTTGTGCATTTCAAAGTGCCATAACAGTTTAAGTTGTTGCAATAAATAAGATTGTATAATGTTAATCACATAATTTATGTGTAAGTTTATTATTGTATTATTTTTTTTAATGATTTAGAATGTACTGTTCGTTTTAGGTTCAACAGTTTATTTACATGTGCTGTTGCTTAAGCTTTCTCCTATTTTGACATATTAAAAAGTTGCATTTTTGTCTTAACGTAATAAAAATATTTTTATTCAACATTCACCATCAGTACATGCTGAATGTCAACATTTGCCAGTGTAAGTTAGAAATAACGATATGCAAATGTTTTGTACATACACAAAAATCACTGTGTGAATGCTGACATTCACCAGAAATCGGTCATTCACAGTAACATATACATAACGAGGGAAAGTATTGGAATCATGTCAAATTTGACCCTCAGAGTTTTTTCAAATCTCCACATTTTGAGATTTCCTGAATTGAAAAAAGTAAAATAAAAAAAGAGGGCAAGAAATTAGTGTTGTGTGTGTTGATATCTATTTCATTTAATATCTCAGGACGAGGTGAAGATGAAGAAACTAAATTTGACATGGTACTTTGTATATAAGGGGCATTGATACCATTAAATTTTGGTAGTTAAAGATCCAGGGAATCAGGAGCTAGGATGTCATGTCTCAAGAGGGGTCAAATTTAAAGATGATTTTGTTTATTATTAGCATTTACAAATTTTTATAAAACTATTTTGCTATTTTATAATAATTAAAAATATAAAACTTTTTATAACAAAATTTCATAACAGATGGAATCGCACACAATTTTATTTTGCGTAAAAACAGAAAAGTTATTTTTTAAAATAAAAACTCATAACAGCTGGGACTGTTATTACTGGATTTTTTAAAAAATGCTTTCACTGCAAATTTGAATTTTGTCATCTTCATTTTTTGATGAAAATAATTCTCATTATTATGATATTTAATTGCTACTTGATTGACCTAGTAGATAACACAAACAGTTGTAAAATTAATGGCTTACAGAATTGTGTTTTCCAACCCCAAATTAGGTAAGGACAAAGTTTCAAGCCCTAACTCAGCATTTGCTTGAAAAGGTTTTTTGTAAGATACATATGGACCAAATTTTTTTTATCTTTCACGTTTTATTTGATTTTAAGATTTTTAAAAATGGTGTTTCATGAAAAATTTCATAAAATTATTTACAGGAGCTTTCTTACTTATGAACTTTCAGACTTATGAACAATTAGACTGCATGAAATTTAAGTTTTAGATGCACAGATTCTGATTCCATTGTCTTGCCGGTCATGGAATGGCATCAAAGACAGTCTTTGGCCAGTAATAAATAATAAATTTCTAATAGAAATAAATTTATATTATTTATTTATCACATATTGTCATTTTTTGTTTTTACATGTGAGATGGCACTGAAGTCGCTGACATTGGAGTAATGGCATTTTTCACTATTGTTTGCAATTTTTATAAACTTTAGGTATATGTTTTTATGGAATAAGTGGTGTTAATTTTTGTATATCTTTATTATATATGTATTCGAAGAATGCGGTCTCTGTGTAAGTTTCATTGTCATTATACTTTTTAGTTATAATTGATCCAATTGTGAAATTAAATCAGGATGTATTAGTGCTAATAATAATTCAGTAGTGAGAAATTTTTTCCAAAGGTAGATTTAATAATAATAATAATAATAATAATAAAATTGATATTTATTAAATAATTAGAAATGATAGACTGATTTAATTTGGTAATTGTTTGGTTTTAATATAAGTATATTGCCTATTAAACATCTCTATGCCTGATAGTCATCGAGCTTAGAGATGTTTGTATAAGTAACACTAGGTTTGAAAATATACTGTATCTCACTTTTAGTACAAAAATAGCTGACTGCTTGGTTGAAATTGTGATAAACTTTTACTTTCATGGTGAAAGACTGAAATTAGAGAATGTCGATATTCTCCAGTGAGTGTCAACACGTACAAAATACATTGGTAAAAGATTGAATATTTGGTCCTATTATCGCTGGTGTATGTCGACAAGCAGAGATAAGCTTTGGTGGAGATCAAAANAAATAATTTTATTGTCGCTTTTAAATTTTCAAAATCTACTTACAACAAATGCATTAAATGGCACATGTGCATTGTCTGTTATGTTACATACTATAGAAAGTTAAAGCAGTAGTTAAAAGAAAACTATTCATATTTTATTTAGGCAGATTTCACTATTACAATAGTATATAGAATATTATTAAAGTAACAAATAATTTATATTTTGTGTTAGTTTATTTTGCTATTTTTTATATTAACTGATCTTTATATATATGTATATATTTATATATATTAATATTTACATTCAATTTCAGATGTTAATATTAATTTTGAATTTATAAAGTTTTAATTTATATTATTCATTATAATATAATTATGATAATTTGAATTTAAAGAAAGTCTTTAGTAGCAATGAAGAAGAACAGTAAATTATAAACTTAATAGTATTTTTTCCTATAGTGATATGGTTGCTCCCCAGGGAATGACTGCGGCCAGTCAATATGCCAGTGGAACACAAGATTTGAGGCGAGATCAATATGACAGTTTTGCAGGAATGACTTCAGGACAATACAACAGTAGACCAGATCAATTTACAAATTTTCCTCGGGGGATGACAGCTAGTCAAACTGATGCTAGCAGAATGACCCAATACGATACAACGACTGGAATGATGGATTCGTCTTTCACCAGTAGGCCAGATATGAGAAGGGATGTTGAAGGATTTAATACAATGACTACACAACAGTACAATACTGGAGGGTATGATATTAAACAAGATCCATATGGGAATGTTAGTAGTATGATGACTACTACACAGGGTGATAGTACACGTGACGTATCTACTTATGGTGGGGTATCTGGCAGTACATTATTGGATGTAAAAAGGGATTATGTGGATCAGTTTTCAGGTATGGCTACAGCAGTTGTAGCTGCTGCAAGAGAGACTACAAATTATGCTGGCATGTCTGCCTCATATGGGCTCTCTACTACTCAGTCTGCTGATACTAAGCGTGACTATAGAGATACAATGGGAGTGACTGGATTTATAGATAGAACACAGGAGGTTACAAATTATAGTAATCTTACTACTCAATATGGAAGTATGCCTGTAGATGTAAAACGAGATTATTCTAATACTTTTGCTACAACAGCAGCAAGCATAACTACTCCGCAGCAAACCACGCAGGGCTCTTACAGAATGGGTAGGGAAGGTTATGAACAGTTAGAACGAATGAATGCTCAGTATAGTAATGGATCTGCTAATCTGTGGAGAGAGCAATATGCTCGTCTTACAGGTTCAATGATATAAAATTTCATTGTCTAGTATCTGTGTATCTTATTTAGTTGTCTGATATTTCTTGAATTCCTAGTATTGGGATTCTATCAGTTTCTTTATATAATCGTACATCAGGGTTTAATTGTCGGGTGCAACAGTAAAATTACTGTTGAAATATTTGGCAGTAGTGAAGTGTAATTAATAGTAGTAATATTAAAAGGAAAACATTGTGATTTTATAGGATGCCATTATTCTCACTGTTCATAGTGATTTTTATTTAGAAAAGCACAGTTATTTTATGTCACTGATAAATTGATGTAGTTAATGTGCTCGGGATATTAGTTTCAAGATCAATTTATAAAAATTTTGACATTTAAAAAAATGAAAGATATCAATAATAACAACATTTTAAGAAAAGTCAACACTACTTTAGCAGTTTATTGTATTAGTTGTAAAGACAGATATAATAAATTGTTAAAGAAAAATTATTTTCCAAAAACTTATACAAGTATTTCAGTTTTTTTTAATTATAATTATATAATGTGATTTTAAGAAACTTCTGTAACCTATTTTTCATAATGACATTTACTTCAATAGTAAAAAAAAAGAAATAAAATCATTTAAAGAGAAGTAAGGAATTATTTTTAGTATTCTTAACACAGTTGAAATCATTATTTTGCATTTCATAAAAATTTATTATATATAATAATAATCTTTGTTATCTACAGTAACTTAATTTGGCAGTTTTAAATTTCTTCTTTTAAGTTTAACTTAAATATTTTCATTCGCAGATTTGAATGAATTTGGTTAAACAATCAGAATTTTTAAATAGTGGTATGGCATTTTCTGTTAAAACAAATTTTTATTTTTTAAATTCAAACTGAGTTTAAAAAATGTTCTAAATTTTTCTGATTTTATTGTCATTAGTTATCTCATTTGAACATTGCCATAAGAAATTAATTATATGTTTCATATTATGTATAAATTTATATATTAATATGCTGATTTTAATATTTATATCTAATATTTTGGAATACATGGATATTAATTACGTAATGAAATTACATAATTGAATTACATAATGAATTTCAAATACACATTTTGTTATTTATTATATTACTTTGTTATAGTGTAATTTTCTTTTGGGTAAGAATGCACTTCATGTGCTCAGCGTGGTTTGAAAGCGGATAACTCATCAGCATTATCATCATCATTTTATTATTTGTTAATAAAATTGAACTTGATCTATATCCTGTATATACATATACATAAATACATAATACATACATACATACATATATATATGCATTGCTTGATGTTAATTGCTCCAGGAAAAAATTATGAGTTTTATATAAAAGCAGATGTGACAGAATATTTCAAATACAAAAATTATCTTAATTTTCTGTGATAGAAATATACTAAATTTTTAGTTTCCAATAAGTTTATCAGTTTCTTACTTATTTTTAATTGTATGAATAAGTTAAAATTAGATTAGCTTCATTTTATGCTTGGTTTTGTAAAATCAGAATTTTGATTAGTCTGATTGATCGATTACAAGACAATGCAAATTTTTATGATTTGAAGAAAATACAATTTAGAAATTTGTGTAATGGGCTCTAAAATTTTCTTTTCTTTTCTATATTAAAAAATGGATAAAATTAACAACTTGTCAATTTTTGTTAAGAGTCTTCAAGAAATGCTATGTTTTGTTCAAAGAAGTGACTGTTATAGTAACCAGTGTAATGTTTGCGTTCATATTTAATTTTAATCGGAATAAATGGCTAATAACCTTTGAATAAACACTGTCAATCATTTTTTTAATACTTAGTATTTTAAACACTTATTTGATAGTAATAATTTAAATTAAAAACTATATTTTAATAAATAAATGAAGAAATGCATTCATTATAAAGAATACAACATAAACATATACAGCACATGGCTAATAATTTGCATTAAAGAGACTGTAATTATTACATTGAATTAAAGTATTCTGACAGATTATTGGATAGTTTATATTTAAAAGCAGATTTCTCTCAAAATTCAATCTAAATGATTCATAGTTGAAAAAATTAAGATATAATTACATCAAGAATATATTTTTTAAATTTATAAATGTTTTGTTTCTAGTCTGTTCATAGGGAGCAGAAAACTGACAGTAAAATAATTAATTATAATAATCAATCAATAATTTTGAATTATTTTATTTTACTATTATAATTTAAAGAAAAGATCATAAAATTTTGTAACCATCATATTAGATTTAATTTGATGTCATAATTATGTTTATTAAAAGATGAATATGATTAATGAAAGTGATATTACAAAAAATTATAATTGAAGTTTTAAAGGATTGCCTGAATATATCTGCTTACACAGATGAGAATGAATGAACAATTCCACATCAGTGAATCAACAGTCTACAGATGTGCTAGAACAATGGTTCCCAATTAGTGGTACGTGTACCCCTGGGGGTACGCGAAACTGCATAAAGGAGTACATGCAGCAATCTAAAATTGGTCGATTTAAAATTTAAATGTATGAGATGAAGCAATCAAAAAAATAATGGTGGACCACCAAAAATTCGGCAATTTACAACATGATGTCGAATGCACAAATTTGTTTATTTATAACTAAAAATATTTTCGAAATTTCATCAAAAAATTGCATTTGTGACAATACCTAAATGAAATTTTTATGCAAGAAACAAAAATTATACAATTAACATTATCATTATGTCAGCGAAGTGGCAATAAAATATTTACTATCATTTTGCACAACATACCTCTGCGAGAGCAGATTTTTGGCCATGACAAACATGAAAATTAAACATCGTCACCAACTTCAACTCAAAGATGATTTGAGACTGAGCTGACCAAAAAGCAACCAGATTTCACAAAGTTGTGCAACGAAAATCATGCACATTTGTCACATTAAAATTAAATAACTTTATGTTATTTTCATTATTATTAGAATTGTATTTTAAAGGTAATAAATGTAAAAAAACTTATTTTATTTATCACTAGCTGTCTACCCACAGCTTCGCCTGCATTATATCGAATTTTCTTGTGGGAGTAAGATATTTTCTCGTAGTAAAATGTAGCCTATGTCCATCTCTAACATGTAAGCTATTTCTGTGCCAAATTTTATTAAAACCTGTTCAGTGGTTTAGATGTGAAAAGGTGACAGACAGACAGAATTACCTTGGAATTTATAATATTAGTATGGATTAATATGAATTTCTGCTGTGAGTCTGAGCTCTTTCTTGAAGTGGTATGCAGGAAAATCTAATTGGGAACCAATGTGCTAGAAGATTAAAAAATGGTGTTGGTCCAGAAAAGTACCCTGGGAATGGTTCTAAGTAATCAAAGTTAAATTCAAAATGTTGGTATACTTAAAAAAGAAAAAGCTGACAGAAAGTTATCTTAATATGTCAAACTTTAATACTGACTTATTTTTGTAACATGTCAATGTTTTAGCGAACTTTGTTAAAAAATTTGACATCTTAAAAATAAGTAGATATTAAAATAAAAGAACTGGGAATTGTCTGAAGAAAAAAGAGGAACACCTAAAACCATCATGAAGCAAGAGTCAAAAACCAACTGAAAGAAAATTGGGCAATGCATTGATTATGGACAATGAATCATATTTTGCACTTGAATATGATAGAAGTGAAGCTTATTAATCATTTAACCCATTGAATTTATGTAAAAAATTAAGTGTTTTAAAAGTAGAAAATTTCCTATGAGACTTTATGTAAGTCCAAATATCTACTAGAATTTTAATTTTTGTCAAAAAAACTACAGTTAAATGCTGAAATATATTCAAAAAATGTATTTTAACATAAAAGATTAGTCATTTTTAAAATTTATTCCAAAAATTATTGTTCCTTGGCATATTACATTATGCCAAACATTCTTTGCAAGTACTTGAAAGTCTGATAATTAATTATATTAGAAAACTTAGGTTACATTTTGCAGATTTTCATTCTGATCCAATAGAGATCGTTTGGATTCATTTAAAACAAAAGATATATTTGAATGAATTTTCTACAAAGAATTGAGCAAACAAAATATAGAACAAAGAATTTGACTCTGCCTATTTTAAATGATTGTTTAAGAACCTTAAACATGATATTTCTGTAGCTTCTTCACAAAACTTACTAACTGTAGTTAAAATTATGCTTGAATCTAAAAAAATAAATTAATTTGGTACTTTGAAACCGTGCTAGTAGTTATTAGTAGTAATTCAAACACCAAATTATTATTGTATTTATTTTCAGGCACTTGGCAATTTTTATCATCAAATTTTTTTATTTAGTTGATACGTGTTGATATTATTTACACTTTAGGTATGTTTTTAAAAAACAATACCTAATATGTTTGTTGTTTACAATTTTATAGTGTTGTAACTTATGAACTTTTGTTTTTAGTTGGCTGAAGAGGGGCAATAAATGCCCGAAACGCGTGTAAATAATATCAACACGTATCAACTAAATAAAAAAATTTGATGATAAAAATTGCCAAGTGCCTGAAAATAAATACAATAATAATTTGTGTTTGAATTACTAAAATAAATTAATTTCATATTTAAAATTTACTGTCAATTTTTTGTTCTGTCAACACAAACATATTGTTTTATATTTTCTTTGTATTACACAAAACAAGTTTGTGTTATAGACAGCAAGTCAGCAGAAATATTAATATAATATGTATTGTCAAGTTTATGAATATTTATATTCTAGATAAAAAACAAAAATTTTGCAGTTTTCCAATGCCTTGTTTTATTGTATGGTTAATGGCTTTATTTTGCAGTTTTGAATAATCAGATTTCTTCACTGTTAATCCTAGAATAATGATATTCTATAATGTAGAACATCAATAACATAATGTGCAAAGTGAAAGATTTAAAAAAAAAAAATAATAATAATAATAATAATTAGTCTTGAAAACAGTTTGGAACTTCAGAACATTTCTTATAATGAATGCTATTTCTTTCTAAATATGAATTGCTGTACTGAAATATTATTCCAGCACATAATAATGAATTAGTTAACAGAGAGAAAATATGAGAGTATTTATTATGTTAACATTAATAGATTTACAATTAGGATCTGAAAACTGAATTTTTGTATTTAGTGAATTAAGTAATTCATAAATTATCAGGCATTCATTGTGTATGTATATGTATACATAGATATAGTTTTTTTTAATACAAATACAGTAAAACCTGTGTAAACCAGAATCACATCATATGTAATTTTTTTCATTTTGGCAGATTTTTGCTTTGAATGCTTTAGTTTTTTTTTTTTTTTTTTAAAGACTATACCAGATAACTGTTACAGTTACATATGTTTTTATAGTAAAATCATTTTTACATATATAAAAATATTTATTACTAGGTTTAATTCAAAGCGATTCTAACTAAAGACGAAGATAAAATTATTTAAATGCAAGAGTTGATAACTTTTTACTTTTAAAAGGTCTTGTTGTTCTAAAAAAATTTAGGCTATTCAAATACTTTTTGAAAATATCCTTATATGCTTGCAAACAAACCAATTTGAGTACAAAGTAGTAGTGTCTTGCTTTGCAGTCAGAAATTCTAATTTCATTACTTTAATACAAAGATAATGTTGTTCTGTGATATGACTTTTGAAGGAATTTTAATACTCTAATTAATCATTAACTTTTGACATTTAATTATCAATGGTATTAATTAACTTGTTTTTGAATATTCAGTACAAATTAGTAACTAAATATTTCATACAAGGTAAATTGGCAACAATTTTCCTTGTATAAAATAATTAGTAGTATTCTCATTACAGTAGAGCGTCGTTTATCCGAAAGCTGGTTATCCGAAAGCATTCCAGTCGGCAAATTTAAATTTTTGCTAGTGCTGTGGCGCTGCAATCTTCGGCTATTTCTCGGGCTACTCAAATATTTTACGTTTTTGATACTAAATTAACTTCTGAAGTATAATTTTTTATTGTTTTTATATTTTTCAATATATTTATTTTGTTTGTACAAAATAAAAAA